>NW_026068174.1:339888-426788 GCF_014885135.2 Alexandromys fortis
AGAAGAAGAAGAAGAAGAAGAAGAAGAAGAAGAAGAAGAAGAAGAAGAAGAAGAAGAAGAAGAAGAAGAAAAGGAAGGACAAGCAAAAGCACAATGCGATGTCATTTTGCATCCTCTAGGATGACTGCCATACAAAAGCTGAATAACAATTAAGTGTCCTTCCTTGGCAAGGACATAAAGAAATTGGAACCCTGATGAGAACTGTTGGGTGACAGGTGCTTCTGACTGGATCAAATAGTAGTTCTGTCCTTTTTTTTTTTTTCTTTTTTTCCCCTCTCCACATGCTGATTTCTGTAGTGGCTGTACTAGCTCATACTATTACCAGAATTTAAGGGTTCATTCCCCCACAACTTAAGTGGCATTTGTTGTCATTTTGATAATGGCCATTCTGATTGAGGGGAAATGTTGGTGTAGTTTGAGTTTGCATCACAGTAATGGATAAGGATGGCGAACATTTTCATGTATTTATTGGCCCTTTGTACTTATTTGGAAATGGTGCATTTACCTCTTTAGTGATTGAATTGTTTGTTTGTTGGTTTGGGGCCCTTCACATGTTCTGGATAGTAATTCCCAAGCAGAGGAATAACTAGGAAAGTCTTTTTCCCATTCTTAGCATTCTTTACTGTTTTCTATGCTGTGCAGAAGCTTTTTAATTTCTCGCATTGGGTCCCAATGCAGCCCTTGCTATTTGGTTGGGCTTTGGGGAACGTATTCAGAAAGGTTTGCCTTTGCCTGTTCCATTTATTTATTTGTTTGTTTATTTGTTTTTGAGACAGAGTTTCTCTCCATCGCTAGGCTTGCCTTGAACTTACAGAGATCTACCTGCCTCTGTCTCCTGAAATTATAGGATTATACATGTGCACCAGCATGCCTGATATATGTATGTATCTTAAGTTTTTTCCTAGTAGTTTCAAAGTTTCAGGCCTTTATATTGATGTCTTTGGTCTGTTTTGAATTAATTTTTGTGCGCAGTGAGAGGTAAGATCTAGTTTCATTTTTTTAAATAGGGATATCTAGTTTTCCCAGTGCAGTTTGTTAAGTAAGCTGTCCTTTCTCAAAGTGTATATATTCTCTGGATGTCTTTGTTAATAAGTCAGTGGCAGCTGGGCTTTGTGGCACACACCTTTAATTCTAACACTCTGGAGGCAGAGGCAGGCAGATCTCTTGTGAGTTTGAGGCCAGCCTGGTCTACAGAGTGAGTTCCAGGACAGCTAGTACTGTTACACAGAGAAACCCTGTCTCAGAAGACCAAAAACAACAACATTAACAACAAACCAACCAAAACCGAAAACCCAGTGACTATAGCAGCATGGGTCTATTACAGGATCCTCTGTCCCATTCTTGTTAGCCTGTGTGTCTGTTTTTATGCTAGAACAAAATAATTTCCTCTTATCTAAGTTGGGAGCACCAAACTATTGCCTGTGAGTGAAATATGAGTTGCTGCATGTCTTTAGTAAATAGGTTTTTAGTAACTCAGTCGTACCCCCTTGAGTGTATTGACTGTAGCTGTTCTGTGCTGTCGTGGTGGGTGAGATAGCTGTAAAGGGACCCACAGAACCTAAGCTGTTAACTGACTTAGTTGTTTTTCAGTACTAGGGATAGAATCAGGGATATGAATGTTCTAGGCAAGCTTTCTACCACTGAAATGCACCCCTAGATAAGTAAAAATCATATTAGTGTGTGTAAGTGAGGATGTGCTTCATGCCTTGGTGCATATATAGAGGTCAAAGGACAGCTTTCAGAAGTTGATTCTTTCTTCCCACTTGGGCTCTGGGATCAAAATTCAGTCTTGCATGGTTGGTGCTTTACCCACTGAGTCATCCTGCTGACCCTTACTGGCCTTTGCATAAAGTTTAGCCATTGATCTAAGTTGTCAGCTTTATTGGCATAAAGTTGTTTATAACATTTCTTGCTTCTTCTTCTTTAGCTGTAAGGATGCATTTTCCTTCTTCCTCCTTCTTGCTACTCCTGCCTTCACCTCTCTCTCTTTCTTGACAAGGGTTCACTCTAATCCAAGCTGTCCTGGAACTCAATGTGTAGCCCAGACTGGCCTTGAAGTTATACCAATACCCCATCTGGCTTTCTTAGTGTGGTTTACAGGTGTGAGCTCTAGTTCTCATTTCTTATTTCCCAGTTTCCCACTCTGATCTCTCCTATTGCCATTCCTCAACTTACAGTGGGTGCTGTGTGCTCCGCTCTCCCTTCCCGGGTTTAAGGACTTTGTTCTTTTCTAATGTAGGTAGTTCTATAGATTTCTCTTCAGCTTTATGCTATGTTTTCATGAGGAATGGTTTCTGGGAAGCTCTCAGTGGTACAGTAATGTCTTTTAAGATGGGTGGGGTAGGCAGTACGTGGGTACATGTGTTTATTTGCATATTTAGTCTTTATATCTCTCACATACAAATATTATTTTGAGTGTATTCCTTCTTAAGAAGGAACTTTTCAAACTGTGATGAGATATAAGGATATACCCAGCTTATAGCTGAATAACTTCTTCAGCACTTATGTTATGAAATGAATCAGAAAAGGGAGATGGTAATAAAAATGCTGAGCTGAGAAGTATTGATTTTATATTGTTTTGCTATAATTATAGGTAATTCCAGAGCAAATTTGTTGATTTAAACAAATCCAAATCCTTACGACACTATACAAGCAAGACTGGGGATCTATTGTTCAGTGGTGGAGTCCATGCCTGTCCTGAGCAAGGCCCAGGTTTAATCTCCAGCCCCACAACACAATTACCCAAAGCTATGCAGGCAGATGTAAAACTCTTATCCAGGTGTGAAAATTGATGTATTTTAAAACAAAGCTCTTGGCTTAGAATACAAAGACACTTTTTACCCCATTGGGTACCTGTTTAGATTCTGCTCCAATATAGAAAACAAATCCTTCATTGGGTCCCCAAAATTCCATACCCAAATTTCTGGCCACATTATTTGCCCTAATCCCCACTTCATTTTAATACATTTTCACATTCACTGAACCATGGGGGAAGGTTCTAAAAGTCACACTTTCAAACTGATTTTAAATAGCAATAAGCAAACATAATTTTGCATGGTTTTAAATCCTTTATTTTTAAGAAGCTATACAGACCGGTTTCTAAATGTTAAGCAACAGTGTAATCACTCTCCAAAGCATAATGAAGACATAATACACTGTCAGTAAGTCATTGTTCCCACCAATGACATTCACATGCTGAGATTAGATGGGGTCAGGTACATCCAACGTTGAGGCATGGCTCTATGCACTGCTTCAGTTAAATGGCAGTGTGGACACATGGATGCCACTATTGAACTGTGTGGTGAAACAGGAACGCTGGTCTAGAACTGCCATATCTTGCATTAGCTCCAGCAAAAGTTGGAGAGTTCTTTTTTACTTCATTGTACATGGCGCTATGCTACACAAGGACACTTGACACAACCGTATAATGTAGATTGAACATGCTTCCCTCCATATCCCGTCCTGCCTCCCCCTTCCCGTTAGTACTTTTTGTTCCCCTAGCCAGTGTCACTTATACTTTTATGTCGTATGTGTGACAGGATGAAAGTCAGGGAGATTATAAGGAAGTGGGAAGGGGAAGGAGCCCCTTTCCCCTTTCTGCATGAAGTTTCTCGCCTGCTGAGAGCTGAGATAGTTAACAACATTCACTTTGAAGGTTACCTACATAGAGAAAGTCTTTCTTTGATATACTGGTAATTCCAATAAGAATGTTTAAATAGCAATGAACTGTGCCTGAGTCTAGGTGACCTTTTCCCATTCTCATCTGTAAACCTGCAATTTTCTAGAACTCTCCTAAGACTCTCCACTTACAATTACAATTGTCTTAACCACCTTGCCCAACCCTTGTGCCTCATGGTTTTATCTTTATTAGATTTTAATCCCATCCAAAGCACCCTTGGAGCTACCCTGTAATCTCACTTATCATAAAGAGTGGGATGGGACTGGCAAGCTTGCTCAGTAGGTCAAGACACTGGTTACCAAGCCCGACAACAGTTCAGGATTCTCATGGAGGAGAGAGAGAACTGACTTCCTAACACTGTCTCTGACCTCCGGTGACCATTATGGGATGCACGCATCCACCCAGTTGCATGCACATATAAATAAGTAAATGTAATAAAGAAAAAGTTTTTTTTTTTAAGTTATTGTATGTGCATTGGTGAGTATATCAGGTCCCCTGGAACTGGAGGGCCATACCATGATGACATCAGCTGGCTCCAACCTCTCGTGGATGGACACACTGCACTCTCTCCTGCCCCACCAACCCTATACCTTCGTCAATGCTGGGAACTGTGGCTAGATCCATATGGATCATCTGCAGATAAGGCTTCTTTGTTTATACCCCCTTTATTTCCTTCTCTTACTGCTCTAGCTAAGAATGAAAGCTGAGAAAGTGAACATCCTTGCCTTCTTCCTGATTCTAATGGAAATGCCTTGAGTTTTCCTCCATTTAGTATAATGTTCACTACAGGTTGTTGTATAGCCCTATTATATTGTGCTGAGGTATGTTATTTTTTTGCCTAGTCTCTTCAGTGTTTCTGTCATGAAGGGATGTTGGATTTTGGCGCACACCTTTAATCCCAGTACTCGGGAGGAAGAGGCAGGCGGATCTCTGGGAGTTCGAGTCCAGCCTGGTCTACAAGAGCTAGTTCCAGGACAGGCACCAAAGCTACAGAGAAACCCTGTCTTGAAAAACCAAAAAAGAAAAAAAAGCATTTTCCACATCTATTGAGGTTATCATGTGATTTCTGTGATACCTTTAGCATTATTTTTATTGCAGAGCATTGCTTTCACTGTCTGGGATCTTTAAAAAATACTTTATGCGTATGAGTGTTTTGCCTGTCTGTCTGCGCATAACATATGTACAGTGCCCACAGAAGCCAGAAGAGGGTGCCAAATGCCCTAGAGTTGCAGATGGCTATGAGCTGCCATGTGGGTGCAGGGGATCAAAACCAGGTCCTCTGGAAGAGCAGCAGGGCCCTTAACCACTGAGCTATCTCTCCAGAGCTTGTGTGGGAAATTTTATTCACACAATTTTTTAAGATTGTGTTCTTATTTCTATGAAGAATGATACTGGATTTTTGATGAGGATTGTGTTGAATCTGTAGGTTAGTTTTTGTAGAACAGCTATATTCACAACATTAATTCTTCCAATCCATGGACATGGGAAGATTTTTTTCTGTCTTCTAGTGTTTTCTTCAATGGTGTTTTAAGACATTATATAGATCTTTCATTTCTTTGGTTAGATTTATTTTAAGATTTCATTTTATTTTTTGGAACTAATTTGAACGACATTGTTTCCTTGATTCTCAGTGTGTCTTCCACTGGTCTATAGGAAGGGCACCTGTTGATTTTTGCATGATGCTTTGTGTCACCTTGTCTTGCTGGAAGTGTTTGTCAGATGTAAGACCTTTTTTTTTTTTTTTTTTTTTTTTTTGAGACAGGGCTTCTCTGTGTAACAGCCTTGACTGTCCTGGAACTCACTTTGTAGACCAGGCTGGCCTCGAATTCACAGAGATCCTCCTGCCTCTGTCTCCCAAGTGCTGGGTTTAAAAGCATGTGCCACTGCCACCTAGCCCAGATGTAAGAATTTATGGTAGAGTCTTTAGGGTCTCTGTGTATAGTATCAAGTCACCAGCAAATAAGGATCTTTTCACTTCTTTTCCTGTCCGTATACCTCTTATATCCTCTCTTATCTTATTACAAGCTCTAGCTAAACCTTCAATCTCTGTGTTGAATAAGAGTGGAGAGAGGACACCGTTATCTTGCTCTTGACCTTAATGGGAGTGTTGTGAGTTTTCCCGTTTTGTATGGTACTGGCTGTAAGTTTACTGTATATGGCTTCTATTATTCTGAGATATGTTCCTTCTATTCCTAGTCTCCTCAGTGTTTTGTCATGCAAAGTGCTAAGATTCTGTCAAACGCCTTTTCTGCATCTATTGAAATGATCCGTGATTTCTATCCTTGAGCCTATTTATATGCTATATTACTTTTATTGATTTATGTGCCTTAAACTATCTCTGCATCTCTGGAATGGAATAAACTTGATAATGATGGATACTCTTTTTGATGTATTCAATTCAGTTTGCAAATATTTTACTTAGAGTTTTTGCTTCTATGTTCATACGACAAATTGGCCAATAATTTTCTTTTGTATGTGTGTCTTTATCTGGTTTTGTATCAGGGTAGTACTGGCTTCATATGAGAGTTTGGAGCATTCCCTCATTTTCCATTGTGTAGAATAGTCTGGAAGGATTGGTATTACATCTTTAAAGGTATGGTAGAATGCAGCAAATCCATCTAAGCCTGGATCTTTCCTCCTCCTCCTTCTCCTCTTTCTTCTCTTCCTCTTCCCTTTTTTCTCCTCCTCCTCTTCCTCTTCTTTCTTCTTCTTCTTCTTCTCAGGGTTTCTCTGGCTTGACTGTCCTGGAACTTGCTCTGTAGAACAGTCTGGCCTTGAACTTATAGAGATTTATTTGCCTTTGCCTCCCAAGTTCTGGGATTAAAGGATAGAGTCATTTAAGTTACTTATTTCAGTTAAATTTTGGTAGCTCATATGTTTCTAGAAAGTCTCCATTTCTTTTAGATGTTTTAATTTAGTGGAATATACATTTTCAAGGTTTGTCTTTAGGACTTTATGAATTTTATTGGCACTCCCCTTTTAAATTGGTGCTGTTTCGTTGAATCTCATGCTTTTGGTATGTTGTGTCTTCATTTTCATTTGACTCTAAAACTTACTTCCTTTCTGATTTCTTCAGTAATCCAGTTGTTTACTATCCATGAATTGGTTGTTTTCTTGTTGCTGATTTTTAGCTTCATTTCATTGTGGTCAGATAGGATACAAAAAGCTGTTTCAATTTTCCTGTATTTGCTGAGGCTTGCTTTTTGTCCTATAACACGTTCTACTTTAGGGAAGTTCTATGGGCTACAGAGAAGAACGTATATTCAGCAGTATTTGTGTGAAATGTTCTGTAAATGTCTGCTAGGTCCATCTGAGGTATCAACAAATCCAGATGTCTCTGTTTATGATTCATTGGGATGGGAATGGGGTACTGACGTCACTCAGTATTCTTGTATTGGTTATCTGGGTCTTGACCTCTAGTAGTGCTGGGTGTCCTTGTGTCCAGGGTTTATATGCTCATAACAGTAATATTGTCTTTTAGAGTAGAGTGTTCTTTTAGTCAGTATGAAGTTACTTTCTTCATCTCCTTTGACTAATTTGGTTTGGAGTTTATTTTGTCAAATGCAAGAATTCTGTTATAAATCCAGCCCTATAAAAAACTTTTTTCTTTTAATGTTTTATTTCATTTATTTTATATCTTGACCATAGTTTTCCCTTCCTCCTCTCCTCCCAGTCCCTCCCCCATGCCTCCCTGTCCATCCACTCCTCCTGTGTTTCTATTCAGAAAAGGGTAGGCCTCCCATGGATATCAACAAAACACAGCATATCAAGCTATAGTAAGAATAATCTCCTTGCCTTGTAGTAATTCTGGGCTAGGTGACCCAGTATGAGGAACAGGATCCCAAAAACTAGCGAAAAGAGCCAGAGACAGCTCCTGTTTCCACTGTTGGGAGTCCCACAAGAAGACCAAGCTATACGACTGTCAGATCTATGCAGAGGGCCTAGGTCAGTCCCGTGTAGGCTCCCTGGCTGTCAGTTCAGTCTCTGTGAGCCCAATGAGCCCAGGTTAGTTGTAAATGCAGCCTTTCAGTCTGTCTTCCGTGTGGGGAGTGGGGACCATGTATGTTGAGAGTTATTACTGAAGGTTATGCATTGGTTCCTGTTGCTGTTGATCTTATGATTGATGAGTTTGCTTAACTCCTGGTCTAGCATCACCTCTTCTTCCCTGTAGTCTCATAGCGTGTCTTTCTGTTCAGAACTCAGGATTTCTTTGAATAACTTTGGTAGAGCTGGTTTAGTACCCATGAATTCCTGGTCCAGTCATTGAAAGTTTTTCTTTGCCCTTCAATTATGAGAGACAGTTTTGCACATAAAGTAGTCTAGCTTAGCAGTTATTGTCTTTCAAAGGTTGAAATACATCATTCTAAGATCTTTTAAATTTTTTAGATGAGACAGTGTATCCAGGTACTTGCTACTATAAATTATAAATAACAGCTTTTCAATGTTGTCATATAACTATAAGATGTAGGTAAAAGAAACCTCTACCTAAAAAAGATTTGTGTGTGTGTGTGAGTGTGTGTGTGTGAGTGTGCCTGTGTGAGTTTATGTACACTATGTTAATGCAGGTTAGTGCAAGACAGACAGTGTTAGATTCCCTGGATTTGATCTATAGGTGGTTGTGAGTGGCCCAATGTGGGTGCTGGGAGCCATCTCTTTGGCGCCAGCAATGCCTCTTTTATTTTCCAGAGGATGAGCATGAAACAAACTGTTTGCGGCCAGTATTTGTATTGTGCTTAATTATTTGATTTCAGAATGCTTTATGGGCAAACCTAGTTATTTCTGAACTGTGGAATTTATTTGATCTCTAAATATATTCAAAACATCGCCGAGGTAGTCAGCTAATTAAAGGCGCTCGCTTTTGTAGTGCACTGCTTTTCTCGCTCCCCTCCCTTGCCTGACATCTTCCCGTTGTTTCCCTCTGGCAGGCTGTGTGGTCCCAGGGGCTGGAGCAGCTGAAGTCGCCATAGCAGAGGCTCTCGTGAACTATAAGCACCGTGTGCAGGGACGATCTCGCCTTGGAGTCCAAGCCTTCGCTGACGCCTTACTTATTGTCCCGAAGGTGCGACTGTCTTCCGGCCAGATAACAGCCAGCTGCGCCGAAAGATCCTTGGTTACAAACTGCCCATCTTTCCCAGCAGTTTGCAGAGTTGGAAATGTGCTTATTTGCATTTCCTGTTGTGTTAAATATTTTACAAAGGCAGCAGAGAAACTGTGGGGGACTGAAGCCTGCGGTACTTTGGGGAGCTCCAGGAAGCAGTCATGGTTTCCTTGTATCTAAAAGATCCTTCAGAAAGTTCATTACTAACCAATCCTAATGAACAGTTTGGAGTTTAGGTTTTGTTAGATTTTTTTCCCTTTTGCGTAGATTCTTGTTTTGTTGGTGGCATCCGACAACATTAGTTATTGCTTTAAATTGTGAGAAGAGGAGGACTTCTTCAAAATGTTTAGTGTCGTCAAATACTACTAGCTTGAATTTGTTGTAATTTTCAACAAGGAGCGACACAGAGAGAGGACAGAGCTGTCCTTCCTTCCTCTTTGCCTTTTGTTAGCTGTCAGCCACATAGAAATATCAAAAGCTGTTTCCAGCATGCTATTGCCATGAGTTAAACCATTATTAACAATCCTGGCAAAGACTTAAATAATTTATGTCAGAATTATTCATAATTTGTGGGTTGTTTGTGAATATCTATTTTTTCTTTCCTCCAAGCAGCAAAGCCATTAACTAATGATGTTGCTGGCATGAGTTGGTGGCCCTGGCACACGGTGGCCCTTTTCTCTATCAGCCGTTAGTGGAGAAAGTGGGCTGGTGAGGAGTACAGGCATCTCCATCCCAGTTGCTGCAGTTCATGGCTCTCCTTCCCAGCCGAGGGGCACACGGTGCTGCAGATGCTCTGCTTCTCTCTAGCATGTGCTGGGAAGAACAGGAGGGCACGCGGCTCAGGAGGCCAGGGCAAACAAGAGTGATCTCAAATCTTCTATAAGGAAAGAAATAAATGGACGTGGTGGCACGTGACTAACACCAACACGTGGGAGGTGAAGCGGGAGGACTGGGAACTCAAGGCATTTCCTGCTATGTAAGAGTCACGGCACCAAAATATTATTCTTTTAAAAGCGGGTGGGTGTGTGTAGACAAACACAGGATAGACGAGACGCACAAAAAGAGGAGACAAGACACGCGGCTCCCACGTGGGTGCACTTTAATGGGGGGAGGGAGACACGATAAGGGATGGGTGTGCGAGACACACAAGGGTAAGGGGCAAGAGAGAGAGAGCGAGACCTCGTGAAAGCTCGCTTTTTAACGGGAGGTGCAAGGTTATCTGGGAGAAATGACCTGCACCTGTGCACGCCCTCGCGCGCAGGTATCCGTAATCCAGGAGGAGTCTGGGAGCTGTAGTTTCCAAAAGGAACAACAAACCTGAACTTGCATAAAAGTCATGTGGGAGTGGGGAGGTATGGTCCTTAGAGCTTAGTGTTCTGTTCACAGGGGACCTGTTCAAGTATAAAATGTGCTAGGTCGATAAAGCAATCATTTGGTTTGGCTTAGGAATGGAATTCTTCTAACGGACATGAGCACTGTTCTGTGGTTGGGTTTTTACAAGACTAAAGGGTAGTACCTTACTTCTGTATTAGATTTTCAAATCTACACGTGAAGGCATCCCACACATACTTATTGTTTTTTCATGAAGGTTCTTGCTCAGAATTCTGGTTATGACCTGCAGGAAACATTGATAAAAATTCAGACTGAACATGCAGAATCAAAAGAGCTCGTGGGCATAGACCTGAATACAGGTGAGAAACTGAAGAAAAATTAGCTTTACTCACTAGGTTGTTCTTCCAGAACCCAAATCTTATAACAGAGAGTGGTGGGTTGGGACATTTTGTTACATCAATCTTGATTGCCTCTAGCTTACTCCAAAAAATAGCTAATGTGTGTAGGTGTTTTGCCTCCGTGTATGTCTGTGCACGAAGTACATGCAGTGCCTGTGGAGGTCAGAAGAGAGCATCAGATCCTCTGGAACCGGCCCTGAACCTAGGTCCTCTGCAAGAGTAACAAGTGCTCTGAGCGAGTGAAACACCTCACCAGCCCTGAAACAAAGGAATTTTTAAATGTGGACCAAACTCAGACTTGGTCATTGTGTTTGTACAACAGTAGATGACTGAACTATTTACATCTCTGGTCCTCTCTGCCCCCAGCAATGTTTAAAAAGATATAGTTAATTAACTGCTTATTATCTGGATTCACACTGGGCAAAATAGGGCTTCTCTTATAGTGAGTGAAAACAGGCAGTGAACAATTACCTTGACAAATAAATTATTTAGCATCTAAGAGAACAATAAACTTGATGAAAAAATAAAAGGATGATCATGAATGCTAATGAAGGAGGGTAGGGAAGAGATGAAAATTAAAACATTTGTACAGTATAAACTAGGAAAATGTCTATCTACAGCAGAAGCTGGAGGAACTAAAGAGTTAGCTTTAAAGTTAGTTAACTAACTTTAGTTAGTTAACTAAGTGCTCTCTCAAGAGAGGAAAGAGCCAGTGGAGAAGGAAGGAAGAGAGGTGGTAGGTCAGATTGTACAGAGGCGTGTGAGCTTAGTCCGAGGACTTTGGCTTTTGTTTTTAATCCTTGCAGTGAAATAGGGAGCAATTTTGAGCAGAGATGTGACATAGTCTATGTTTAAAAGGGTCACTCGGACCACTCTGTGGAGAGGAGTAGGTTAGAACTGCACTAACTGTGGAGAAGCCTAGAGTTGGTTGTGGACTGGGGGACTGTTCAATTTCGACAAAGTCTGCTTTGAAGTACTTATGGCCTTCTTGGGGGGAAGGTGGTTTAATATATTGAGCTCCAGAAAGAGATATGTTATCGGGATATATCAGTTTAAACCCAGAAAACTGGATGAGACCGCCTGGGAAATACGTTGCGCTAGCTAGTTTTGTGCCAACTTGACATGAGCTAAAGTCATCTGAGAGGAGGGCACCTTAATTAAGAAAATGCCTCCTTAAGATTCATAAGATCTGGTGGTAGGCAAGCCTGTGTGGCATTTTCTTAGTGGTTGATGGGGGAGGGCCATCCTCTTGTGGGTGTGCCATCCCTGGGCTGGAGGGCCTGAGTTCTGTAAGAGAGCAGGCAGAGCAAGCCAAGTAAACAGCACCCCTCTGTGGCCTCTGCGTCAGCTCCTGCCTCCCGGGGCCTTCTCTATCTTAGTTTCTGCCCTGACTTCTTTGATGATGAACAATGTGGAAGCATAAGCCAAATAAACCCTTTCTTCTTGGAGGTTTTGGTCACGGTTTTTCATCACAGCAGTAGTGGTCCTAAGACAGATGAATAGTGAGAGAACAGAAGAGTCTTGAACTGGGTGGGTGTTCCAACAGTAAGGTGTCAGAGAAGAAAAGGAGCCATGAGTGAAAGAGAAAGGTGAACATGGTTCCTACAAGCTGAGAAGGAATTGCCAGAGGAGGGCGATGAGCTGTCAAGCAGAAGGTAAGAATAGCCCACAGGACTTAGCACAGGGGTCTTTGGTGACCTTGATAAAGGTAGTTCTATAAGAGGTTAAGTATTGCTAGAATTCACCAGTCAACATTGCCAGGGTATGTCAAGATTGCAGTATTAAATGGTGTTTTTACTTTACAGGGGAGCCAATGGTAGCAGCAGAAGCAGGCGTTTGGGATAATTATTGTGTGAAAAAACATCTTCTTCACTCATGGTAAATTGACAACGAAGAGAAAGACCTTTAGGGATAGAACTGATAACTTTGAACATTTCTTGTTCTTTTGGTTTTGGAATCGTTGTGAAGTATATGACACCGTAGTTCCCAGCTACTGAGACTAACATTTGTCCTCTCATAATCCCCTAAGCATTGCATTTGCAGCATCGGAAGTCACAGGAGAAGCTAACCTAACCTTGCTGTTTGAGTGGGAAGGGGAGGCGGGGAGTAGTGCAGCAGCATTGTCTGTGTGGCAGGGAGGAACGGCGACATGTGGGAATTAAGCACAGCTTTGCTGGGGCATAAATCAGACTCCCACCGAGGCAACAAAGCAGTTGAAATTACAGTATGAGGAGGGGCGCCCTGTTCCTAAGATCCGTGTTCTCACACCAACATAACCGGAGGGAAAAGTGCCCGGCGCTGCCGAAGATGCTGGGGAGACACAGGCGTGCATCAGGAGGCTCGACTCACTCTCATCTTTTCATCCTCAGCACAGTGATTGCCACTAACATTCTCCTGGTTGATGAAATTATGCGAGCTGGGATGTCGTCTCTCAGAGAGTGATTGAATTCAAAATCAATTCATCTGGAAGACAAGATAGCATGCATGTCATATTCAACACCGTCTTCTGGCCTTAACTGTTACAAAATAAATGTGCTGTGTATCTTTTGGTCTCAACTGTTTCAAAAACACTTAATCAAAGTATAAAGAACACACAAATTTTCCCAGTAAAGGAATAATAATGGCAATATTTTCTGAGTCTTAACTCCCCTCCCTATAATAGATGTTATTTCAGTTTTCATAAAATAAAATGTGTCATGATGCCTGTACCTTCTGGGCACAGGTTTTAGAGTATCCAAGTCAATTTCCAGTTACCATAGATCATAAGTATAGTAAGATAAATGCTCTCTTTCCTTTCCAAAGTCCTTCAGTAATTTCCTGCCGCCACTCTCCCATGCATGTGGCATCACTTGCCATGTAGGTTTCTCATGCACAGTCCCTAGCCCAGACAGTTTGCTTAGTCTTTAAAATTGTGGCAGGGTATGGTTATGTATCTTGGGCTGGAATTTATAATCCTCCTACCTCAGTCTCTGGGTACTAGTGTTATATAACCCCAGTTTTTCAGCAACCGGTACTCTCCTTGGTTCTGATAGCTCTGACTAGACAGCAGGGCCGTCTCTCTGGAAAGGCAGGGCCCATTAGCATGGACTCTATGAGGACATTCAACTGTAGCTGGTCTGTAGATATGCAATCCTATATCCATTTGTTCAAGCTCTGCAGTTCATCTGTCATACTTACCATTGATAGGTAAGTGTCTTTGTCCATGTTCTTTGCATGGATCCAAGTTGATAAGATAGCAAATGTCTCAGGTGCATTCTTGGAACTAGTTTATAGTGTTAGGAGAAGGTTCCCTTGACTGTTTCATGCCTTGTCTGAACAGTCTACAATTTTATCGCCTGTTTTATTTCACTTAATATGTTTGTAAACTTTCTTGCATGACAGTTCATTTCAAGACACACTTCTCTTTAGTTTACTATTTATATTTTAAGTTTCCATTGTCAACTTACCATGTGCATCAAGACTTTTTTTTTTTTTTGGAGATTTTTAGGAAAGCGTCTCACATTGTAGCCCAGGTTGGACCTGAACTCTCAGCATTCCTCCTGCTCATCCTCCCAAGTGTTGGGATTACAAGGCATGGGTCAACATGCTTTGAATTTTCTTAGAGACATCAAGGGACTGTGAAGACAGCACACTCAGGAAAGCACTTTCCTCACACGCGTGCAGGTCTGAGTTTGGTCCCCATGGGAAGTGCCTGCTGCGGCCTGTACTTGCAATCCCAGCCCCAGTGAGACAGAAACTGAGGAGGAGAATCCTGGGGCTTGCTGCTTCCAGGCCAACGAGAGAGCCTGTCTCAAAGGGAGGTGAGCAGTATTCCTAAAGGTGACAGTTGAGGTTGTCCTATGGCTTCCACATGTATGTGTAAACACATGTGCCCTTGTGCTTAAGAGGATGCTGAAGTACCACCTGTCCCTCTCTCTGCCATGTGCTCTCCTACCCAGCCTCCATAGATGTAGTCTTTGACACCGTCTTTTTAAGCTTCTAGTATACATGCACACACCTGTGGTAATATAAAACATTCTCTCTAAGGCTGTACTCTATAAATAGGTTATTCTGCAGATATATATTTTACTGCTTTTATTTCCCACTGAATGGTTTTGAGATTTATCCATTTATTTTAGCAATTTTGGAGCGCCCTAGTACATTTAATATTCATCTTATTAGTGGACTCTTTGGTTATTTCTAATTCTACATAATTTTAATCACCACATGGTGAAGTTCTTTGTATGTCTTCTGGGAAACAAAGTGTCAGAGTTTAGCTTTACTAAGTAGCTTCATAAGTTTCTTAATCTCTCTGCAATAGATAGTATATAAATTCCCTGTCTCTACAATCTCAAAGTCCTGATCTTAACTTTTTCCAGTATGAAGGGTAGTGGTTGCATCTCACATCTGGAAATTGCCTTGGTTCCTGAACTGAACATGTTTTTCTTAAACTCTTGGCCATTTTTTTTAAATCATCATACATGGTGTGGTATGGGAAGATGTGTGTGTATAATGCGATATTCTGACTCAAGAAATTCCTCTCTATTTAAATAATAAAGATGTTACCTATATTTTACAATTAGTTTTTTTTCTCACATTTGCTTTTGTATATGACATGGTGTGGCTCTAAATATTTGACATGCTGCCAACCAGGTGCTCTCATGCCCATTTATGTGTGATAACACTTCCGTGGTATACCAAGGTTTGGATTCCATTACGGTGGTCACATTTTCTTTTGAAACAGATTATTTATTTATTTAGTGTGTGTGTGCATGCATGTGTGTGTGTGTGTGTGTGCATGTGTGTGCTACAGCATACAGGTGGAGGTCAGAGGACAACCTGGGGAGTCAGTTATCTCCTCCCACTATGTGGGTTCTGAATGTAAACTCAGGTCATCAGGCCCGGCAGCAGGTGTCCTTAACCAGCAAGACATCCCACTGACTTTGATCAAGTTTTCATGATTTGGGAGAGCACCGAATCCTAAGCATTAGACCACTGGGAAAGATAAGTTTGTTTTGGTTTGGTTCTTTTGTTCCACTATTCTGTCATTACCACATTGTTTTAATTCATTTTATTCATTCATTCATTCATTATTCCTTCCATCCATCTGTTTTTGCTGTGAGATATTGGCAGGTAGCTACACAAGGTTAAATCTGTTCTTATCTGTTTTGCTTTGAATTGAACTTGTTGTTTTTTGAGTTTAAGTGATTTCCTCCATAAATCGAGATGTTTTGTTTTAATGTGGTAATATGGTCACCTATTTTAGGCCTTTTAGACAGGTCTTACTATATAGCCCTGGCTGATCTAAAAATGGCTATGCAGATCAGGCTGGTCTTGAACTCAGAGATATCTGTCTGCCTCTGCCTCCCAAATGCTGAGATTAAGGGCATATACCACCTCATCTGTCCTATTTTAATGCATTTGTAAACTACTTTTTCACTCCTGAGATAAACCCTATTTGTTATGATTTACCATATTCCTCAGTTGTGACATGTGTATTTTTGATACGTCAACATTTCTGTAATTAGGACAATGGTGTCTTCTAATTTCTCCTGCTTAAACTTGGTCACTTGTCATCCCTGATAGACATCTTACAGACCATTTGGAAGGAAAATGAATCTTGTTTGACCGATGTCTTACTGTTGTCATTTTCTAGAGAGTCAAAGAAATCTTCAGCATCAAAAGTTAGAGATTGTGTGTGGGGCTTAGTAGGGAACACACCTGAGTGACGGTAAGGATTCCTAGGAAATCTTGAGTTAACCATCTCTTGATTCCAGGAATGATGCCAACTGCTTTGAACAATGACTTAAAAGTTTGAAAAGCACCTTGTTTATCTTGCCTGTGTTTCATTTATTATGAATTCATTGACAGTGATCTATGGCAAAAATCTGTATAAACAAGTCTAAAAAGTTCCTCTAGTAAGTATCAATAAAATGTATGAGTGTCAAGAAAGCATTGTCATGGTTGAAGTGATAATACATTTTTCTCTTGTATATGAAGAGATGCTACATACATCTCATAGGCAGTGATGTTTTAGCTTTGATGAAATATTACATTTTATACATTTCTGGGCTCAAGGGTAATATTCATTTAGAAAGTTTTGGGGGTGTATTTTTTTTTATTACATTGGCAACTCAAACAGCAGCAGGTAAGCAGTGCGTGGGCGAACTTCCTGTTGCCACAAGCAGACATCGAAGTTTCAGATGTGCTTCGGGCAGCACTGGCTTCCACTTGCTTGTTCTTCCATCCTAAGTTTGGTGTCAGCAGCCGTTAGCCTTCCGGCCTGAGCTGTGCAGGGAGCCTCTTTGTCTTTCCTGGGGTACAGTCTGAGTCATAATGACAAAGGGTTATCTATTTTTTGAAAGCTTGGCCTGGTCTAGTAGTTTCTTAAATGGCAGATAGAGTTTTGACTCAATTTTCTTTATTGCTGGAGGTCTCAGATTTTCTATCATTTTGAGTCTCTTTTGGTAATTTATATTTTTATAGAAATCCATTATAAAGTGATTTTTCCCTTAAAGTTTATTTTGCTTTATGTTATTCTAGATGAGCTACCTCGTTTGATGAGGGGATTGAGAAAGGGACCATTTTATTTTTATTTGTTATATGCTAAAGCTTGAATCCAGAACCCACGCATGCTCGGCAAATACTCTGCCATAGAGCTACATCCCTCACACCAGATGATGTCTCTCTTAAGTAGTGATTTTGGTTATTTTTTCTGTTATTACTGACATATTGAATTTATTTCTAACATATGGTTTTGATGTCTTTTACTTAAATTTATAAGGTTTTTCCCCTTTCATTATCTTTCTTTTCTTTTTTTTTTTAAATTATAACCACGCTGGGGGACACAAAGTGAGGTCAGAGGATAACTTTGTGGCCTTGATTCTCACTGCCACTTCTATATGACAAGTTCCCTAACCAGCTGAGCCATCTTTCTGCCCTACCCCACTCCTTTCACTGTTTTTTGTTGTGTTCAGTTTTGTTCAGTGCCCCTCTTCCTCCTCTGCTGGTTTGAAAATGATACATCCAGACCCTGAAGTTCTGGCCGGCCCAGATTCACTTTCATCACTTCTTCTTTAAATATTCAGTGCCAGTTAAGCAGACCAGCTCTGCCCTCCTTTGTTCTCATTTCTATTTTCTTTCTTTTTTTATCATTCTCTATTCTTTTTTCATTTTCCTTTTGATAGATCTTCCCAGGGAATGTAAATGAGACCATTCTTTGGGGGAGTTCTCTGTGTATTAGTGTCTAGAGAGGATTGTTTTAGGAGAGGGCCACTTGTTTGTTCCTGGCCGCCCGGCTAGCTTAGACCCGAAATAATCACACAGAAACTATATAAATTAAACCACTGCTTGGCCCATTAGCTCTAGCTTCTTATTGGCTTACTCTTACATATTAATTTAACCCATCTCCACTAATCTGTGTATCACCACGAGGTCATGGCCTACCAGCAAAGTTTTGGCATGTCTATCTCTGGCAGTGGATCCATGGCGTCTTGTCTCCACCTTCCTTCTCCCAGCACTCAGTCCTGTTTTCCCTGCCTACCTAAGTTCTGCCCTATCAACAGGCCAAGGCAGTTTCTTTATTCATTAACCAATAAAAGCAACACATAGACCAAAGCACCTCCCACACTATTTCCCCTTTCCTGTAGGGAATTTCACTTTCTCCAAGCCCCTGGCTTAGTGCTCCCTGCCTGGGCAGGCGGCAGGATCAGGGCTACTAGGCTTGCACAGGTGCATGGCGGATTCCAGCTGCCATACACAGAGATGTTTCCGGGCTGTGCAGTGCTCTGCGTGGCAGATTTGGCCGTTACTCAGATAAAAAGGGTTTATGTGCTGCATGCTCATTCTCAGGGTTGGACAGCTGAGCGTGGCTCCTGCCTGGTGGCCCCAGAGCTAACAGTGGTGGTGCTTCCACCATTTTAAAAGTGGAGAGAGGCGGTTGAGATCGTTTCAGCCCCAAGACCTCTAATCATTTGCGCCCGGCTCCTTAAGAAACGCTTCACGAATTTGCGTGTCATCCTTGTGCAGGGGCCATGCTAATCTTCTCTGTATCATTTTGCTATTCTTTTTTCATTTTCCTTTTGATAGATCTTCCCAGGTAATGTAAATGAGACTGTTCTTTGGTGTTCTCTGTGTATCAGCCTCTAGAAAGGCTGATTTTTTTTTTGGTTTGCTTAATAGATTTATTTGCCTCTTTTTATTTGTAATTCTCCCTTTAGGCAGAGGGATCCTCTCTTCCTCTGCCCCTACTCCCATCCATATAAAGCACAAGCAACACATGAGACCTCTGGGGGCACTATGAAAAGATGAAATCTATGTATCATGGGCATAGATGTATAATTTTACAGTAAAGGACTATAAAAATTTCAATAAGATAATCATAAAAATTGACCAGATTTAGGGGTAGAGATGCCCATCCATGTATAGGAGACATTCAGAACACCCAACATACAAAACTGGAAAAGAGCCCCCATGTCATATTGTAGTTAAAAACACTAAGTTTAAAGATGAAAGAAACCATATTGAAAGTTGCAAAAGAGGAAAAAAATCATAAAGACAGGCCCATCAGAAAGAATAACAGCAAAATTCTCACCAAAATCCCTAAAAGTCAAGAGGGTTTGGAATAATGTCCTTCAAGATCTGAAAGACAACTGCCACCCAGACTACTATACTTCACAAGACTATTATAATTGGAAAAGAAAGAAAAACTTTTAACAAAAATAGACTTCAAGAATTGATAATCACTAGGAAACTCTACAGAAGATACTTGGAAGAATCATAAATGAGACAATAGGAGGAAATAAAACACCCTACATTGGTAGTTAGTTACACGAACAAGTAGTGAAAAACAAAATACTGGACTGGGGGGAGGGTTCTTCCAGAGGACCCAGTTTTAATTCCCAGCACCCACATACATGGTGACTCACAATCATAGCAAGAGGTAAGGACATAGGTCAACCCCAGCATAACCATATAGAGGATGTCACCCATTTTCAACAATAAGCAGGCCATCTTGACAGTGAACAGTGAGACACTGGGTAAACGACAAATCAAATGGACCTCAGAAACAGTTACATAGTATTCTACCCTAAAGATACGAAGCACACTCTGATGTGAGATTACCCTCTGATGTGGTAGGCTGTGAATACCATTGGTTAATAAGGAAATTTCTTTGTGCCTTTGCAGTGTAGAATAGGGCAAGGTGGAAATTCCAAGCAGATAGAGGAGGAGAGAGTAGGCAGAGCCACCGAGATGCCATGTAGCCACCAGAGGAGACAGATGCTGGACAGAACCTTACTGGTAGGCCATAACCATCTGGCAATGCACAGATGAATAGAAATGGGTTAATCTAAGATATAAGAGTTAGCCAGGAATATGCCTAAGTTATTGGCCAAACAATATTGCAATTAATATTGTTTCTGTGTTATTATTTCGGGTCTGGGTGGCCGGGATCAAACAAGCAGCCTCTACCTACAACATTCTCAGCAGCCCCTTGAAGTTTCTCTATAGAGCATACAATAATATATAAATCAAATCTTAATATTGAAACACTGAAATAATTCCTTGTAATTTATCTGACTGCAATGGACTACAACTAAAAATCCACTGCAAGAGAACTTAATGGAACACACAAACTCATTGGTATTGAGCAATACCCCACTGAATAACAATGTCACTGGAGGAATCAAGAAGGAAATAAAAAACTCCTAGAATTAAATGAAAACACAACACCCCAAACCCATGTTACAATGAAAGCAGTCTTAAGAGGGAGGTTTACAGCTACAAGTGCTTACATTAACAGCTCAAGGAGATTTCAAACAACAATGCCCCTTAGGGTCCTGAAGAACATGAATAATCCAGTTCCCAAGTCAGGATTAAAAACAGCATAGGAGGTGTGTGTGGCAGGGAATATGTTCAATGTGCTTGATACATATATGCATACGCACACAGATTTATATAAAAGTGTCCCGTGACACTACTGTGTGTAATGATAGTCACAATTGCAATAAGTGAAAACTTGCATACTCGACAGTTGGATCTATAATTTTTTATTCTTCCAAAATGGTTTTTAAAAAATTAAAAAAAAACAAGTTTTTTTTGTGTGTGTGACACATGAATGCTTGTTAGAGGCAGTGTATGTGCCTGTGCATATATGTGCACGTGTGCGTGTGTGCATGTGTATGTGTGTTGCTGGGACTCAGACCTAGGGCCTGAGTTCATGCTGGGCGTATGTTCTGCTTTTGACAAAACTCCCCAGTGAGACAAACCCCTAGCCCTTTTAAAAAACGTATTCTTCATAATTTTTTTTATTAGGTGTGAGTATTTTGTCTGCATGTGTACAGGTGTGCCACTTAAATGCTTTTGGTGCCCATGGAGGTCAGAAGAGGGTGCCAGATCCCCTGAAACTGGAGTTATGGGTGATTGTGAACCACCATGCGGATGCTGGGAATTGAATCGGGGTCCTTTGCAAAAACAAGTGTTCTTGACTACTGAGCCATATTTGTAGGCTCCTGAAATGTGTTCTTAATCAGTGCCTAGACTCTACATGGGTTCACTCCTCCACTCACTGCTATTGGCCTTCCTACTGTCCTGCTGCCGTCTTCTTCCTTTTGGGGCCACTTTGATGCCGCAGCCTCCTTCCTCGGCCCTGCAGTGTACCATGGAAGGAGTGTCCTGTGCGTCCCTCAGAATGTCTCTGTTGCCCTTGACCGTCTGATGGTAGTTTGCCCGAGAGCTCTCACTTTTCTGTTCTCCTCGGCATTTTGAAGACACGGTCCCACTGCTTTCTGCTACTACATCTTTGTTCTTTTGAGACACATTTCCAAGTCCCCATCTACCGGAAGCTGTCTGGATGCCCTCTAGCATAGCGTAGCTCTCGCGCTTCTGTTTCTCGGCACAGCTGAGCAGAGCGCATTCTTCACTTTCAGTCCTTTTTGTATACAGACCGGAAGTGGAATGGTGGGTCATGTAGCAGTTTCGTTTTTAATTTCTTTCGGCACCACCATATGTTTTACAGGCCCAGCAGTGATGGGCAAGCAGCCCAGGTCCCTCGGCATCCTCACCAACAGTTACTCCTGGCCAGAGCCACCTTAATAGATGGGAAATGACACCTCATTGTGAGCTGTCTGTCTTCCGCAGCATTTTTATGTCTGTAAATTGGAGTGAGGTGGCGGGTAGTCCGAGTTAGGAAGAGTCGCTGTGCACTGGAACTACCAGACCTCTGTATTTTTAATGCAATTTGTCTAGCTCATTCTTCTATCTTTTGGAGAGAATCCAACTTATAAGAACATAAAAAATTCATGACAGTTCTCTTAAAAATAAAAAAAGCCCTTATCCTAAGATTGTTTTATAAATCTTCTGGTTTCTGTTAAAGTATCATGGGGCCAAGAGTCGTTATCCCCCTATCTGCCGTTCCCCTATTTGTTTCCCACCTCTTCTTTCTTTTACAATCCGTTCTGTAGCAATAACTATCTCTCTGCAATCACTTTATTGGTGCCATCACTATGGCTTTATGTTTTGATCCTTTCTCATAGTCAGACATAACTGCCCTCCCAGCCTCCAACAGCACCGCCGCCATCTCAGGGGTTCAGCTCATGAACGTAACTCAGCTTAACATCTCTAGGTATTAGGGCCTTGTAACAATCCATTCGCTCTTCCTTTACAGCTGCCTATATAATTGTCAAAGAGATCTAGGGGAACAAGGATACAGTCATTAAGGGCATTCGTGGTGACTCTGTAAATAGCCTGCCTTTTCTTATTCTGTTCTAGGTTGGGGTCTTTGAGATTACCAATGAGGAAATCAAGTGCTCCATGAATCAATCTTCAATCATATTTTTTTTCCTGGACAGATGTTTAGACTGTACAGATGGTCCCTGATTTATGGTTCGATTTATGATACTTCAACTTTAAGGGGGTGGAAAGTGATACGCGTTTAGTAGAAATATCCAACAATTTAATTTTTTAATGAAATTTTTATAAATTTTTATGTGTGTGGGTTTTTTGCCTGCACATATGTCTGAGCACCACTGTGTGCCTGGTAGCTTCAGAAGCCTGAAGACGGAGTCTTACTGCATGGCACTGGAGTTACAGGTGGTTGTGAGCTGCCACGTGGGCACTGTGAGTCAAACTTGGATCCTCTGAAGAGCATCTGGTACTTTTAATCATCGAACCATCTCTCCAGCCCTTTGAATGCATTTTGACTGATGATGGGTTTATCAGAATATAACCATGGGATGCTGAGGAGTCCCAGTACAGGAAAAGAGCAGAATCCGAGCCTGGGCTTTAGGTGGCTTTAGTGAAAGGCATACCCTGCTAAGTGATCCCTACATGGGGCTAACTCTAGCTTCCTGATCACACTGCTCTCTTCTAGGTATAACTTTTGACTTCCTCATTACTGTTCTTGTTGCGGTGATGGTGTTTGACAGGAGCCCCCCAAAGAAAAGAAGGAAGATTTGTTCTGCTTCACATGGGTGCAGTCCAGAATGGCAGGAAGGCATGGTGGCAGAAACATGAAGCAATTGGCCACAGCGCACTTTCCAGTCCATGCCCCCAGCCTATGGGATAATGCTGCCCATATTTAGGGTGAGTCTTGTTACCCCAATTAGTTCAGTCTAGAAACCCCTACCCAAACATGCCCGAAGGCTTGTCTCCTGGGTGAGTCTCGACCTTACCACAGTATTAATCATCAGACTTGGAGACCCGAACTAGGCCTTTGCAGGAGGATATTGTATGTAAGGGCACAGAGAAAGGAAGAGACAGGTTGCTGGCATTTCCCCAGAGCCCCTGGATGTTACCCCCCACGGGTGTCCTTTCCCCATGAGCATGGCCTGTCATCTTCTTCATGCTCAGCAGAGTCCTCGTCAGTGCGGAACCGAAGTGATGACAGCCACCATGAGAAATGACGGCGGTTTCCTCTCGTCTGGAACTTTGTCAATATTTTCTAAGTGCTTGGTCCAGGAATCAGATGGCACCACCTCCTCTTTGCCCACTGCCCGGGGCCAGCACAGGGCTGAGTGTCTTGTTGGACAAATAGCCTGTGCACTTGAATCTGGCTCTTGTCCATGCCTTGCAGATAGATTTAGTTACAGAGGTGGAGAAAAAGGGTCGAGCCATATGCTCACCTGGCAGGTGCCACATAAAACCCTCATGGTGTAGAACAGAAGGCTTTGAAGGCAGAGAGCCTGAGAGGATCTTTCCTGTGCCGTGGCTCTGGGGCTCTCCAGGACAGAATGACTACAGGGTAGTGTTTGTGAGATGAAGTGCTTCTGATAAGGGCAGCATTGCTCATTGAGTCTGACTGTTCCATCTTCTCCAGGATGCTTCCTGCCTCTGGAATGCAGGCATTGATAGCTGGTACCACACTGCATTCCTTATAAAGGCAAAACGGGCCCCCCTCTCCTATACCTTCTGGAAGGTGCTACCACTGAAGAAAACCTCTCACGGCGGCTTGTGCATCACTGTCTAGCTCGGTTCTGTGTTTTCACTAAACTTTAGTCTCCAAAGCTCTTCTTTTCTATACTACACCCCAACACAGCGGGGGAACACAATAGGTGAGCCTGTGAGGAGGAGGATGCTGGAAAGCCCTCCGTCCTGAAGTTGCCTCTAGGGAGAGCAGTGATGCCAGCAGCTGAGAATGCTGACTCAGGAACCACAGTGGGATGCAGGATCTGACTCCATCCCTGCTCCTGGGGGCACCCTCTGTCCCAGGGCCTTTACATAGCATCAGTCTCTACATCCCTTTTCTCTAAGAGAGAGATGGCTGCTGTCAGAAATTGCTTCCCAGAGTGCTCAGCCCATTCTTTGAGTTTAACTAGTTATTTTTATTATCTATTGTGTGCATAAGAGATGGGTCAGATACACAGTTTTTTTTTTTAATATGAAGAGAGTAAAATCAAGTGACAGTTTGGGCTCCAGCGGTGGGGAGACGTTAACACTGCTTTGGCTTTGCCTGTGCTCAGGGGGGCACAGAGTGTGGAGACTGTGGCTAGTGTTGACTCTCCTGGCTCCTTTTCAGTGGTGTTCTCTCAGTCTCTGCCCTAGGAGTGGTATTGGGGAACTTGCGTTAGTGGGGCTAAGATGGCTAAAATCAGGACTTTGTGAGAGAGCACAGGAAAAGCGGCTTTTCTAGACAACATGATCAGCCTCCAGAACATTCCAAGGATTAGATAAGTACATATATTGCTGATAAAGGGCACTTGCTGAGTTTGAGTGAGGATGAAATTAGGAAACCAAGTCTAGCATCACATACAGCATGACGTACCCCAGAGCCAGCTGATGTAACACACCGTATTAACAAAACAAATGGCAGACCCACATAACTGTTCCTTATGTGGGCTTCTCTCTCAGTGCCTTGGAAAAAGTGGCAGCTTGGAATTTAGAGCCAGAGGAAGTGTCCGACGGGGGTTAGCAGTGTGTCTTCTGCTGCTTTGGAGATAATTACCTTCTAGGGTGCATAGGTAGATGCAGGGATCAGCTGTGATGTCTTCCTCTCCCTAGTATGTATTTTTGGAGATGGACTCTTACTGTGGAGCTGAGGCTGGTCCCAAGTTCATGATCTTCCCAAGAGCACAGGTTGCATGCGTGTTACATGTAACTTTCTAAGTTACATTCCTCAAAGGATGTTCAATAAGTCTTACTGACTATACACTTGAAGTTTAAAAACTGAGCAAAAACAGGGTTGGTGGGATGGCTCAGTGAGTAAAGTTGTTTGCCACCAAGCCTGAGGATCTGAGTTTCATCCCAGAGGCCCACATAGTAGGAGGAGAGAACTTATTCCTTGACCTCTGTGCATGTGCCAGAGAACTGAGATGGGAAATAGTAGCAACTTGAAAGTGATACAGAAATTTGCTTCTCTTTCAAGTCCAGAAGCACAGAGCTCAGAAGCTGGGCATTCTCATATCACCTAGAGCCCCGGCTCCTCACTCCTCGGACAGTACCGTTTTCTTGCTGGGGGCTGTTTGGAGGCAGGGTTTCGCTATGTAGCTCAAGCTCTCCTAGCAAGTTTTCTGCACAGGCTTCCCTGGCGCTGGGATTCCAGGTATGCTCCACCGCGCTCAATTGAGCATCTGAGTTTCATCCTCAAGTTTGCCTGATGACCCACGATGCCCTCTGAAGCATCAACCACCATCCCTGAGTTCCGGGCGGGAGGCGGGAGACACGGAGAAAAGGCCCACTTCAGCAACCTCACTGCTTCCTGTGAGGGAAGCTGTCCCAGAAGTCCGGTTGAGTGATTCCCTCTAACTTTTCTCCAGGCAGAATCCAGCCCTATGGGTCCACTTCATCGTAGCAGAGGCTTTAAAATGTAGCCTTTAGTTAGGTGCACAGGCCGTAAACGGGGCTCTTGGGCTGAAGAACAGGTTCACTGGCTCGGTCTCAGCCGCACGTTCCCTGCTGAGCCGATGGAAGCCTTCGGTGATATAGTGGGGGGGGGGGCGGGAGGGAACAGCAAGCACAGAGCAGGAGCCAGCGGCTGCTCCCACACTTTCCTCCCCTGCTGGAGTGCTTTAGCCAGGAGTTATGGGCCTGAATAGAGGATGTAGCTGACAGAGGCACTAACCAAGGGATCCTTTCAAGGTCAATGCCTCTTGTATTTAAACTCACTAAATAGCACGACACTAAATAGGAACCCATAAGGAGCATTTGAGTACCTAAATTAGCACAGGTTTGAAGCTAGGCAGACCTTGTATCTGAATCCTACCCCTGCACCCCCAGGAAGCCCCAAGATGTTGGCACTTCAGGTGTGCCCCCATCAGACTCACCTAGCTGGGCATAGGATTTTTTTTGTTCGTTTTTTTCAGGACAGGGTTACTTTGTGTGTAGTCTTGACTATCCAAGAACTAGCTCTGTAGACCAGGCTGGCCGTGAGCTCAGAGATCTTCTTGCCTCTGCTTCTGCTTCCCAAATGTTGGGATTAAAGGAATGAGCCATACGCCACCCCTGCCTGACTGGGTATGTGATTTTTGACCTCTGCAATTGCAGCATCTTCATATGTAGATGGGAATAACAGCTGCTCCCCAGAGTTGTTCAAAGGATCAGCTTGGCAGACAATGTGTAAACTTCCCAATCATAAAATGAATAGCCAGGGACTGTGGGGGAGAACATAGTATCACCCCAAATTTGTTTCTCAGATTTTTCCCTCCCCCTGTGCCCAGCCTGCTTCGAGTTGCCTCTGGTCCTGAACATCCTACCTGGCTATAAATGCGGACTCGAGCCTGCCTGCCTGGTTTGAATCCCAGATCTGCCACTTTACTGGTTACTCCGAAGTTAACTCAACCGCTCTGCCTTGATGTTCTCATCTGGGCCGTGAGCACCCACTCCATAGGGCTGTTGGGCGTCTGAGGGGACCACACAAGCTTCAGAACAGCCAGGGATGGTGTTAGCTGCTGCTACTGCTAGTCATCTTCCTCATCTCCGCCTGACTTCTCCACACTTTAGGTTCCTTTTTGGTCCCTTCCCCATGGAAACTCACGGTCTCTTGTTCACCACTGGTTAGCATCAATATCAAGGACTGAGAAGCAGCTGGCATGTCACCTACCTTCTCTTCTCCTGGCTCCATATTCCGGGCTCCAGAGAGTTGAAGTTACTATGCTCAGTTTTCAAAGCAACTATACGCTGCCTTCTCTAACGTCCCCTTCAAGTTTGTAGCTAAGGATGGCCTCGAACTCCTGATTCTCCAGCCTCTGGCTCCCAGGATTACGGGCACGCACGAGCACACCTGGCACAGTTATCATCACTTACTCAGGGAGGCAGACTTTATTCTAATAGCAGTTTTCTAGCAGTGTTAACTACAGATAAATGCGGTTGTGGTGCAGCCCTGGGTAGTGGTGAGGTCCCTGGCTCGGAGATCAGACCAACTCTTTGTGGGAGAATTTGGTAGATATGCAAGCCCTGGTGGTTCAACTCCATGGACTTTATGACCCATTCAAGCCTGTAGTTTATGATTCTTCTATCGTTATCTTCCTCATGAGGACACTAAGGCTTAGCGACATTATATGCCTTGCTCGATATAGAGATCTGGGGAAGGAGAGGCTCATCTGATTTGTACCGAGCAGCATGCCCTTCCACCTCCTCCGCCTCCTCTTAAGTGCTGGTACAGAGCCAAGAATCTCAGTATATGACTTTCTCATCCTCAGAACAGGCCATGGATGATCCACCACGAAGGCCACGAGGCTAGAGGGCAGGGTTCCCCCTGCTTCTTGCTAAGGCATCAGCCCCTGGTCCAGGACCTGTTCAGGGCCAGCTCCACCCCCCCCCTCATCCCCTATATTTTTCTGCAGGCTATTAAGTCCCCCCATCTGCACCATCTCTCATTAATTAGAAATTCTACAAACCATCTGCTTGAGGAAGCCTCTGAGAGGGGTCTGCCTGCTGGAGACGGCAGACTCTCATACTTCCTAACTTCAAGTGAAGCCTTTTCTTTAAGGATAAAATCTCGGTGCCTAAGCCCTCTTGTAGCTGTTGGCAATGACGGCGACAGCAGCAGGGGTGGGCTTGGTGGGCTGCAGTCGACAGAGGCTCTGAGTCGGGGATGGTGACATTGGCGGGATTTAGGAGGCTTGGTTTAGCCAGCCTGTTGAGGCTGAGGTGAATGGGGCAAGGAGGGAGCTAAGAAATAGGCAGCCAGATGATAAGGGCAGTCACACAAGTGGCTCAGCTTAGGTGTCGGAGAGCCCCAGAGGCCTAGTCCTATTTCTACCCTGCATTATGTGGGACCAGTGACCCCTGCCTATGTCCCTGGGATACAAGAATCAGCCTTGGTCCTTGACTGTCTACAACGGGTGGCCTGGTGATGGGGATTCAGAGTCTGGGCTCCCCACTGAGGACCCTCTTAGATAGCGGGGCAGACCTGATCTTTATTATGGCTCTGAATTACTTCCTCACTCTGGAAGGCACTTCTCTCCATTGTCTTGGCTCATGTCTGGTTTCTTGGAAGCAGGCTGAGGAAGGTAGTAGCTCTTCCCCATCTGTAGATAACGGTCCCCAGCTTGATAAACATGATCTTGTGAGCTATCCTCCAGCAAGATAGAACAAGATTCTCATTGGCAGCTCCCCCGTTTTTTGTGGAGAAGGCAGCTGAGGGCTAGAAATAGAAAGTAACATGTTCAAAGTCAGGCAGCAATTGAATCTGGTGCCGGCTGGAACACTGGGGCCTCTGGCATCAAGGCCAATTCTCTTTCCTCCACATTGTGGTGTGCATCTGATCCCTGCCCCTCAGAGCTTGTTGCAACGAACCTTAATGCCAAGTTGGCCCAGGTCACAGGGGCACTGATGGCCTTTGACTTTATCATTCAGAAGTAGCTGATTTGTATCTATTGCCAGCACCTACTTTAGAACCTCACAGATGTTTGATCTCAGCCCTGTACTTGGGGGACAGACGGATGAGGGGGAGAAAGGAAGAGGGAGGCCAGTCAGTTCTGCGAGGGGAGAGCCCTTCTGCCAGCCTCTCAGCCTCAGAGGGCCGAGCAATGGGAGCCAGGAGAGGCTCTCGTTTATTGAGACTCATCCAAGCCTCTTGTTTTGACAAAGTTGCTGAGCTTTCCAAAGTGACAAGTCCAAGGTCACAGGCCACACAGGAGATGGAACCCTCATCTTCTGATTTGTGCTCTTTGCTCTTGCCCTGGCAGAGATCAAGGTCAGGAGGCTGTGAGCCACTTAGAATGGGCTCCACGTCAAGTCACGCCAGCCTCGCACCACCTAATCTCTCCAAATCAATTTGCAAAACTTCCATTAATACCGTCAGGAAATCTGCAAGCTGTTTCAAGCCTGGGCACTGTAATAACTACAGGTGTAACGACTACCTGGGGGAGACAGATATTAACGGGATAATTAAAGATGAGTGTGGCCTTAGGCAGTTCAGCAAAATTTAACTTCCTCGGCAGCTGGTTTCAGAAGAACTTAGAATTACAGAAAAGCCTCGCTCACTAAGCTCCGGGCTAGGTGCCTGCCTCGCCACCTCTTTTTATTAAAGCTCTGCTCTCATAGGAGGCTATCTCCCAGGGTAGGGCACACAGGATTGTTTGGCTAGCTGTGGCCAGTCTGGCCCAAACAAATGGCACCGAACAGGGCTTCCTGAGCTCGAAGGGGCAGCATGCCACTTGGGCACCCAACACTGCAGATTCCAAAAGGCCGAGTGGCCACGACTGTGAATTACTGATGGATTCCCTCCCAGCTGATGCAGATGCTTTGAGATGTTGGACCACACGGAGGAGTAAAGCCACGGGAGGAAGTCAGAGATGAGGACAGGAGCCGTGGCCTGGATGCTGATGAACTGTTTGATTGCATTTGGTTTTATGTGAGGGGAAGGGGAGGGAGTCCCGCCAGGCTGCTGGTAACAGTACTTTAAATTGGGCCCTATGATGGATGCTTTCTCACAGGGATCAAGACAGACACACTCTGAAACTGACTGTTTAGGTCAGAATTCTAGCTCCAACTCCCAGCTCCAGACAATGGAGATAAGAATAGTACATACTTTATAGAATTGTTGTAAAGACTAAACAAAATTCATCTAAAGCATTAGTTCTGAGCGTGTGGGATGCGGATCTACACTAGGGACAGTTGTTTTCAGTCCCGAAACACACACACCCCACACACAATTCCAAATTGTATATATTTTTAAAGAGTGTTTAATTTATCAAAATCAAGTGCTTTATAAAAATCTTTTTTTTGTTTCATTTTAGCACCATAACTTTTTATTACTTTACTTGTAATTCTACCAGATGTTAACTATCATTTTAAGGAACTTGGTCGCTGTTCATTCCATGCACAAAATTAACCAAACATTTTCAAATATTTAAAATAGTACTTCACAAATTCAACATATTTAAGCTCTCTCTCTATTCACTACTTGAGTGATAAGCCTTTCCATATGATTAAGTAAATCTTACGAATCTAAGAGAATCTTAAGTGTGTACAAAGGTAAATGAGTAGTTTTCAATAGGAAATAAAAAACTAAGTTAATTACTAAGTTATATTTTATATTGGATTTATGAGGCTGGAGAGAGATTTAAAGGCAGACCTATCTCTCAAGTACATCAAATTCTTAAACATCCTAAATACTTAGAGTACCAAATACAACCAGATTCTTTAACATCTAAAAATATTCATTCTGTGTGCTTGTATATTTCAGCCATTTCTATATTGAAGGCTGAAAAAAAATCCTTACCTACTAAGAAGACAATTGTAACTCCCAAGTAGTTGGGGGTCACCTTCTTAGACCGTTGAAGCTGCTGTTCTGGAAGAGCTATGGGAGGTCAGACTGGATTCTTATCAGTGGAATTGATGGAGTCCACTGAGCTTGGCTTTCTTGCTATTTTGGGGGACTCCATAAATTAGAGAAAGGAGGGAAACACAGCTCATGCCCCTGGAATAGAGGATTTCCATTACTGGGTTTCTGAGTTCACTCAGCTCTCAAGCTTCTCCTAGGCCACTCCAACACACGGCTGGGCTCAGCATTGTCTTCTGAGAGATGACGCATAGGAGAGTCTGTTCATTCCTGCTGTTTCTCAGTCACACTTTCCAAGGTATGAAAATAGCGTCCTGAGGATTCTGGTACACTCTTTTTTTTAAAAAAAAAAATATATTTATTTATTTATTATGTATACAATATTCTGTCTGTATGCCCGAAGGCCAGAAGAGGGCGCCAGACCTCTCTACAGATGGTTGTGAGCCACCATGTGGTTGCTGGGAATTGAACTCAAGACCTATGGAAGAGCAGGCAATGCTCTTAACCACTGAGCCATCTCTCCAGCCCTCTGATACACTCTTGCGATTTGGTTTAACTTTGTAGTCAAATGGTCACAGGCATGTTTTTGTAAATAAACGTTAGCATTGATCACCTTCGTTCTTAACCCAGATGCTCTTAGAATGGCGGCGGGACTGCCAGGAGCCCGTGAGACATCTAGGAGGACATGTGGTGGCTCTCGGGCTCCTTGGGCCCTGCAGAGCTCTGGTCACTCTTTCTTGAAATTGATGCTGTAAACAATGGAACATCTGAGCTCAGGCTCAGATCTGAGAACTGTCAAATGGTGTCACCTCTCTGGGAGTCCATTTCCTGATTTGTACAATTGGAGACTGTGCCTGTTTAAATGTCTCCCTGGACGGGGAGGGGATCAGGAAGAGCTGATGAGATGGGCACCCCAGCTTAGTAGTCAGGACAAGTTATGTTCCTATTGCTTCAATCAAATTTCAAAATAGCAGTTGATTACAGACCCTCCCACAACGCACAGACACAACTCCGTAACTATGGGGCAAATGCAAATCCAAGGCAATGGGAACAGATGTCTTTTCTTCAAAGTCTTTTTATTTTGAGATGGAGTTTCACTGTGTAGCTCTGACTTGCCTGGAACTTACAATGTAGACCAGCTGGCCTTGAACTCACAGAGATATCCTTGCCTCTGTCTCCTGAGTGCTGGGGCCAAGGATGTGCACCCACTAGACACTCCACTTCTTCAAAATCTTACTGAATGAAAAAAAAAAAGAAATAAAAAAGGAAGGACATACCTGCTTCTAGGTATTGTGGAGGACGAGGTTTATTGTAGCTATGAGGGAGAGCACAGTCAGAGAAAGAGACATCTGGGAGAGTCCAGAGCAAACATGACCTGAGCTGGGCCGTGTGAGGAGAGGAAGGGAGGAAGAGGAGCTGCTGACCAAGAGGGGTGGCCTGGGCCAAGGGACTGACATAACCGAAATGGCTGAGTTACATGTGTGCCAGAGGAGCTGGCTGGGAGGGAAGCCCAACCCAGTCACTGGGCTGGCGAGTTCTGGTTAGTGGGCAGGGTATGCAAGCCAGGAGAACCCTTTAACAGGTAGAAAATGGGGGAAGCTGGAGAACCTGGCAGCCAGCATCTGCTTTGATATGTTAATGGATGCCTCAGTTAGTCATTTGTCCCAGGTCTGAGACCTAACACTTATCAAGATGTCCACTGTAGCTGGCTGGTTAAGAGAGATAATCACCCTGAGAGCAGGGATTTTCTAAGTTCAGACCTAAAGCCAGGAGACAGGAGAGGCTCATAGGGAGTCACAACAGTCCATCAGCCTGTCCTCCTCAACCCTGCTTTGGGTCCATTTCACTCTCAATGCTTTCCCTGATCGTCCTTCTAAGGGACACACAGACATCTCTAGAGGTGGGGGAAGAAAGAACACAGGTTTTGTTTGTTTGTTTGTTTTTGTTTTATTTTTTGGAAGTTTTGCTCTATTTTATTTGACAAGCTTTGAATGAGGGGATTTACATAAGTTTGAAATATCTGGGTTGGAAAGAAGGGATTTCAGGAAAAATGAGCAGAAAAGGGAAGAGACAAAAAGAAAGGAAGTGTTTGACCTGCAAACAAGTCTGCTGAAACTTTAGTTTGCACTATGATGCCCCATGAGAGGGGCATCTATGGGAAAGGAGCCATTCCTGTGTGGTTTCCTACCAGCCAAGCGTGTGATGGTTAATTCTGTGTGTCAGTTTGAACATGCCATGAAGTGCCTGTAATGGTTTAGATAAAACGGCACCATTCCCTGAGTGGCAGCAGCAGGCAACAGGCCACGAGGGTCCCCACACAGCAGGTGAGAGAAAGAGACAGATTGACAGGCCATGCAGAGTGAGGTTGGATATTTATTTAGTGGGTTATAGAAGGGAAGGGGAAAGGGAGAGGGAAGTCCTCCTCTTCTTCTTCTTCTTTTGAGACAGGGGTTCTCAGTGTAGCCCCAACTGTCCTGGAACTCACTATGTAGACCAGGCTGACCTCGAATTCAGAGATCTGCCTACCTCTGCCTCCCGAGTGCTGGTGTACGGTTCAGCCAACCATGATAAGCTTAATAGAAACAGACCACCCAATGGAAGTTCTTCCAACCATTATCAGCTGCCAGTGAAGGACTCAGCCACCTGTAAGTTTAATGGAGTCCTGAGTCTCAGTAGTTTACACCTGGTTTTAGGAAAAACCACAAACTGAGATTACCTGAGCACCACCCAAGAACAGACCATCCAAAGGAAATACCTAACATTCCAATGGTTTTAGATCACTTCCAGCACATATTCACCAGGACACCCCTAGACAAATGTCAGCCAATCAGGGGTACTGAATCCTAGAAATCTCTCACCCCCACTTTTACTACTATAAAAACCCAACTCTAACTGAGCTGGGGGCTCTCTGATTATGCCAATATGTTGGACATGCAGAGAGATGGAGTCTGCAAACTTGTATAAAATAAAAGCGTTTGCTTTTACATAAGAGTCTCGGTCTCCTTGTTGGTTTTTGGGGGACTTCGCGGATCTGGTAAAGCAGATAGGAGGAAGAGGAAGAGGGAGAGTGTGTGGAGTTTTTGGCACAGGAGAGTTGAGTACAGTGATGAGACTTTTATTTTTCTGGAACTGGAGACAGAGTGGCTGATCCTGGTGCCCTCTGGGACTTAAGGGAGCAGGGCTCTGATTGAGTTACCATATATGAGGGGGAATCCTCAGCTGGAAGAGTGAAAGGTTTAAGATGGGACAGGTGGATCCAATGAGGAAGTCCCTTGAGCTTGACAACTGTGGGAGTTACAGGAATTACTTTAAGGGGCCCTGTCATTTAGGGGAAAAGGGCGAGGGGTATGGATCTGGGGGAGAGAATGGCACCTGATCTCCTATTTTAACCGGCAGTGGGCATGGATTAGCACACGGTTGAGGTAATGAGTAGTTGGTAAAATCCCAAAATAGGGAGCGAAGACTGGATAACAGCGGAGTAAGCACGTGATCAGGAAGGGGAGAGGTTTTAGATGAGAGGCCAAGGGTTAAAACTGGCAGCCCATACATGAGTTCAAAGGGCAAGATGGAAAGAGGGCTTTGGGGGAGAACCCTAAGTCTAAGAAGGGCCAGAGGCAAAAGTTTTACCCAGTCAAGGTAAAGTTCCTATGACCTATTAACAAGACCATTTTTTTTTTTTTTTTAAAGAACAGTTAGTTCCTTCTAAATTCCCTAAAGACTGAGGGTGGTATGGGAAAGGAAAATGCCAGGGAATGTTAAGGGCCTTAGACAAAGTAAACTCTGGGCCATTATCCGACTGAAGAGGTTGGGATTCCAAACTGGGGGATGATTTCTCAGAGAAGAACATCGGAAACTGTCTGGGCCTTCTTGTTAGTGGTGGGGAATGCTTCAATCCACCCAGACATTGTGTCCACCAAGACCAGGAGATATTTAACTCTTCTGACTGTGGGCATATGAGCAAAATCAAGCTGCCAGTCAGTTCCTGGAAGGGAGCCCCTAGTCTGGTGGGTGGGAAAAGGGAAACTATGATATTTGGTCTTAGGATCTGACTTTTGACAGATTTTACAAGAGACAGTGATAACTTTTAAGAACTCTAAGTCCTCAGTGGTGGGTTGGAGGTGAGCCTTGACAAAATGAAACAGAGCTTTGCTATTAGGATGAAAGAGCTGATGTAGGTATGACAGAATTTGCTGGGTGTCAAGGGGGTTTCCGGCAAGAATATAGGCTGTACTGTATGAACCTCCTGAGGTGACTGAGGTAGGTATGGGATCTGGAATGCTGCCATTCCAGCTGCTTGGTCAGCCTGGTTGGGAAGTAACCTCAGCATTTTATTTAAACCATTACATTGGTGCCATCGGACTTGGTAGGTCCTCCCGCCCCTCTCCCAGGGTCCCGATCTGGAACCAGGTGTTTTTTCCACAACAACCACGTGTTTCATCTGCCTGAACACTGACCTATATGCACACCAGCAACTTTTGTGGTGAGTTTTCCCATTCTAACTCCCAACCACAGCCTTCACTGCTATGGTTGAGCCCTTTGCTGCTTTCCATAGCTAAAAAGGTGACTGGTTGACCCAGGGTTGGTCCTCCCACACTAGCATTGCACATGCTGTGCAGTGCATTCGACTGAGGGCTCAGGGTCCCTCGGATTGTTCTTTCTCCTTTTTTCTTTTCTTTTGTTTTGGACCACTCGTAAGTGTTCCCTGCTGTGAGAGACCACTCAGAGCAGCCTCCAGCCTCTCTGGCTTCCAAGTCACCCAGACCAGAGCCTGACTGGTGTCTGTGAGGAGATATCCTGCCTGTAGCGAGAAGATATCCTTCTATAGGCTCCGCAGTGTTTGTTTGCTGTTTTCGTGGGTTTTCACATTTTCAGTTATTGTATCAACCCTCAAACTAGCTCCACCGGTGTCCTGCCAGCTCCCCTTTTTCTCAAACTGTCCCTACCACCGCTACTGCTGTCAACAAGATTGATGGGATCCATGAGGCAGCTGTTTTCAATTCCAGCCTTTTGCTCCCCACCATGGCTTTTGGCAGGGTGGCTCAGCAACAGGGCAGATCACGTCTCTAGGTCTCTCTTCCATACAACATGTGACTGCTGCCATTTTGATTGAGGTCATTTGACCTTACAACCATCTCAACTGAGGCCAGGTGACTTCGCTGCCATCTTAACTGAGAGCTAGGTCAGGTGACCAGGTTCCTCCATCTTTATTGAGGTATTCCCTGCCTGGTTCCCTGGTGTTAACTCTGTTACATAGGTGACTTTGCCGCCATTTTGACTGAGGTCAGGTGACCTTACCACCATCTTAACAGAGGTCAAATATCTTCACCATCATCTTAACTGAGAGCCAGGTCAGGTGACCAAGTTCTGCCATCTTTACTGAGGTATTCCCTGCCGGGTCCCAGTGTACTTATGTTTTTGTCTTTAAATTCCTCTTGCTGACTCTGTTACATGTATGTTTTGCACAGTGGCATGCCTTTCACCCAATTCCTGTTCACTCTCTGTGTGTATGTGCATACATGTACCTTAAATGCACCTAAGTTTACTGTTAAAAATTATAATTGTCTGTTCATTGTATCTCATTCCAGACTGCAAAGCAATAAGTCTCATGTTTTAAACTGGTATGTACTTTTAAGTCTCGTACAAAAATACGGTATATTTAATCCAACCCTGCTTTACCTGTTAAGAGCCAGTACAGTCAAGCTTGGACCCAGCTCTCCAGGCAGATTCTATACTATTGTTATAACTCATCTATACCTGATAAGCAGCCCTCAACTGCTCAGAGATCTGGGGGGATATGGCCTTTAAATATTTAATTATTAAAAGGCTTTTCATAACAAAAAGAGACAGGTTGGCTCTTAGCAGCAGCACTCTGTTTCCACCAAAGAAGACAGAAGACAGATGGGCACAGAACAACGTCCATCTGTACTTCATTTCAACTGCCAAGCACTGACCACTGGGCAAAACTGCTTTTCATCTCAAATGAAATCTAAAATGATTCTGTCCAGATAGTGGACAGAATGGTTGGAATCAACAGCCTAGCTTCTCAGGTCAAGGTAGGCTTGTCTTCCTACAGATTTCTTAGCCCATAGGAACTTCTAGAGCCTGGCAGGTCCTGTGCTAAACAGCAAAAGGCAAATACAACCTTCAGCGACCATGGAGGACCCTGAGGAATAGCTCTAGGTGCCAACCAAGTAAATTCTCTGTCGTTTTTTTAAATCAATAACTCAAATAAAATTTTATCCTTCTCAAAGATCTCTGATGCAGTTTGACAGTTGAGAGGTTTCGTCAGTTTAAAAGGACAGCCTCACCAAACAAATTTCAATAAAATTCAAATACAAGTTATTAAGGTGTATACCTACAAGTTATAAAGGAGTGAGGACAAATACGCACTATGAAATTTCTCTCTCACACTGCCTTCCATAATCTTACAAATACTTTTCATTGTGCAAAAACATCTGTCACAATCATCCCGCTGCCGCCTAAAACTTCTGTTTTCATAAACCAAAGAATTCTTGTGAGTTCTAGGGAGCTGAATTGAAGGATCCACCTTAAATATGTCAGATAACCCCTCTCAATTCCCTGGTCCTAATTTTTTTTCCCTAAACTTAACTTTGTCTTCTGTTCTGCCAATACCTTAAACAGGTATAAGAGACACCAGACATTTCCATACCACAAACACTGGACAGGAACAAAGAGACCAGCTACCCCAGAATGTGACCAACATCCAGCTTTCTCAGGCTCCACCAAAAGACGAAGCCCACAAATATGCTGGAAGCAGTCTTGAGAATCTGCCGGCCCAATTCCTTTAACTTGTTATGCCTAACCTCCTGCCTTTTTATTATAAAACAGAGATGGGAATGTAATAGCCTATCCTGTCCCTTTAAGAGATAAGCCCTGCCTCTCTGCTGAGGCAGGAAGATCTTCCTTCCTGGCCCTAGTCCTTTCTTTTCCATCTCTCTCTCTCAAAGAGGCAGCTTCTGTCTCTCCCTTCTCCCCACTTTTCCCCTTCCCCCTCTCTCTCTCTCTCTCTTTCTCTCTCTCTCTCTGCCTCTCTCTCTGCTCTTCCCCCTTCTCCCCTTCCCTTCCCTTCCATAACCCACTAAATAAATATCCAACTTCACTCTACATGATGTGCCTATCTGTCTTGGTCTCTCACCAGCCACATGATTTTCTGCCTGGGACCTGGCTGCCTTCGTGGCCTGCCGTGGCCTTGGGACCCGCTGTCCACTGCCTGCTGTTGCTCCAAGATCTGCAGCATAGTCTCATGGCCCGCTGCCCACTGCGGCCACTTGGGGACCTGCAGCATTTTACTTAAACCATTACGCTGACCTCATCCCATACCCTGCTGGGCTTAAAAACCCAGTCTTGGGCCTGGAGAGCTGACACAGTAAAGTGCTTGCCATGCAGGCATGAGAACCAGTCCCTATACCCATAAAAAGTGGAGTGTGGTGGAGCATGTTTGGTACCCCAGTACTAGGGAGGTGGGGACAGGAGGCTCCCTGGAGCTCAGTGGCCAGCAAACCTTGCCTGACAATCCCCAGGTTCCAATGAGAGACTCTGTCTTTAAAAAGGAGAATAGTTCCTGGAGACCCATACCCAAGGCTGATCCCTGGGCCACACACACACATGCAGACACACACACACACATACACACACACATGCACACACACACATACATACACATACACACACATGCAAACACACACACATACACACACACATGCACACACACACATACACATACACACACACGCACACACACATCCACACATGCATGCGCACATGTAAACAAGTTTGACTTCATACTTAGAGAAGTCCTTTGGGGTGGAGGTCATTCTGAGAGATAGGTCTGAGAAACAGAGCCATGCACTCGAGAGGTGACCCTCTGGTGTATACAGAGATATGCCCAGGTGATGCCAGAGAGGCTCAGGTCCAACCTGGGCCTTGACACTGACCTGCAGAGAGAACCCCTGATGGTGGAGCTTTGGTTCCTCTTCTGTCGAATGGGGAAAGCAGTGACAGCCATGTATCAAGGCTGCTGGATGGAAAAGTGAACTGGTGGGTGCTTAGCCAGACCCAGAATTTAGAAAACACACCCCAGAGTGTCAGCCATTTTGGGGGTGTTAGAAACAATTGATTAGGGCCTTGGCATCACTGAGACAGAACTGCTAAGGAAGGTGAGATGGCCCAGTTTCCTTACTCAAAGTGGCCCGTCCCCCAGGGGCGGAGTCTGGTCAGGCAGTGTCAGGAGTCTATACCCAGCCAAGCTAGTATTCACTATCAATGGAGAAAACAAGACATTCCAGGATAAGAACAAATTTAAACAATACGTAGCCACAAATCCAGCGCTACAGAAAGTAATAGAAGGAGTTGCTCTCAAGAAGATGATTTTGGCCTTTCCCGTTACTGACCCAACACATGCACACATCACACATGTCACACGGGACCATAGTAGGCTTGTCTTTCCACAGTCACCTTGGCCACCTGCCCTTACTGTACAGAGATTCCTCCTTCTAATGGGGGCTGAAGGTAGACTTGCCCACTCCAAAGTCTTCCCTCAAATGGCCATTTGGCCTCTGGTTGGTCTTGAGTATGGCTGGAGTTTAATCAGTGATATGAGTACCTACTGCTTCCGAGATTTTTCTACACAGCAGCCCAACTCTCCGGTGACGTTATGAGCACGCATGATGCAACACACTCTGAGGCTGACCCTTGATATTCCTGTTTCACCCAAGAGGAAACTGAGGCCCAGAAAGGGCCCCACTCCAGAGGCCCAGTAGTGGGTTGCTTTGCTCACAGCGGTGTGTGTGTGTGTGTGTGTGTGTGTGTGTGTGTGTGTGTGTGTGTGTGTGTGTGTACATGGGTTATTCTGCCTTCACAGAGTGATCGGTTCCTAGAGGAGAGTGTGCCGGAATCAAATCCTGCCAAACTGCACCTGATAGGAATGTTGTCAACTTACAGCCCTAACCAGCAGTTTCAACCTTCCTGTTTTCCCAAAAGAATATTGGCAAACCTCAAAGCGGTTTCCATGACAGATAATAACGCCAGGGTCGTGCTCCAGCTCCTGCGTGTTTCCCGTTAGTGAGATGCTGCCCTCGCCATCTGTTTGGTGTTATTCTATCCCCCTCTGCGAACCTCCTGACTGTCTTCATCACGCATCTTTAAAATGGAATCTTTGTCTTTTTTCTCATTAATTCCCAGTCCCTTAAGCATTCAGCATTATCTGTGAGCTCTGGACCAATGAGCATCATCCTTAAATTGACCATTTCTCTTTGAATTTTGTTTCAGCTTTTTTTCATGCAAGTTAATAATTTTCTGTGGAGCTGAATTGTATGCACTTTGACTTTTCTTGGGTTATGGTTTGTGCCCTCCTTAGAGTTTTGCTCATATTAAGATTTCGCTCTCTTAGTGAGGACGTTTGTGGTTTCATTGTGTATGTTTAAACATTGAGATCCATCTGGAATTTGTTTTGGTGTATGGAGTGAGGTAAAGATCTTGCTTCAAATGTCTCCCAGATGGCTGGTTCCTCAAATTCCAAGAAACAAGAATCTGGAGGGAAGCGGCAGTTTGTTTGGGTTCGCACAGATCGCAGGGCCAACAATACCTTAGCCCTGAGAGTGGGGCGTGACCAACAGGATAATTTCACAAGAGCCAGCCAAAGAACAAGCCGGCCCTAGATCGTGGAGTCCCTCAGCATTGCTCAAACTTCTCCCATCCAAGTACTAACCAGGTCCGACCCTGCTTAGCTTCCAAGATCAGACCAGATCGGGCGCGTTCAGGGTGGTAATGGCAGTAGATGCTCTAACTTCTAAGAAGGAATCCGGGGGCGGGGGCGCGAATAAAGCTCCTTTAAACAGAAGTGTGGCTGCGGTTTCTCCTCCAGAAGGCTTTGTTCTCTTGGGGAGGAAGGGCCCTAGATCAGGCCCTGCTACAGAGGGGCGCTCCCAGCTCCCAGGCCTCTCAAAGCCGGAGAGCAGGGGCACTGCCCTCTTCCCAGCTTCAGAGTCGCGCTGGTAATGAGGCCCCGCCCCTCTGCCTGGCCCCAGCAGCATCTCCTGGGGCTTGGAGTGAAAGGCTGAGTCAGTGTTAGATCTTTGGAAATGAATCTTCCCTTTAGAAAATTGAATTTTGCTTTCGAAAACAAACATAGAGCCTAGTTTTCACAATACAGATCGCACACAGAGAGGGCATGGCTTTTTAACGTTACTCTGAGCATTAATCGGGCTTCTCCAGCGGAAAGCCAGGAGGTCGTCGTTACCTGTGTTTGTTACACACAGACATTTAATGCACAGAGCTAACTGGCTCGTTTTCTTATGGATATGGGCAAGCCTAAGATCGGCAGAGTGGGTGACCAGCTAGAGACTCAGGAGAACTGAAGGGTTCCCTTTCATCTGTGTCCACAGGAGAGAGTATGGTGTGACTCCCATCTGAAGGCTGGCAGGCCCAGACCCAGGGATTTCCTTGAAGCAAAAAGGCAGGAAAAAACCCAAGTCAGTTTGATGGCAGACATTCGGGGGTGGGGGTGGGGATCTGTTTTCCTAGTACCGTGGGTTCAGGCCTTCAACCAACCTCATTAATAGAGGCCATCTGCTTTTCCCAGTCTACTTGCCCGAGTGCTAATCTCAACCACACACAACCCCAGTGACACACCCAGAGCAATGTCTAGTGCCTAGAGAACTTGGCACAGAAAATTAACCAGCATGCCCTGTTCAAGGGGTATCAGTGTTTAAAAAAAAAGAAAGAGAGAAAAAGAAAAAAGAAGAAAGAAAGGAAAAGAAACGGTCCTGCAGTCTCTTAGGTCTACAGCTGGCAACAAGAAGATGGTGGGAGTGGCCCAAAGTCACCAAGGTCACAGGAAGAAGTTGGACAGGGAAACCAGAATTTAATGTTACACCTTACCACTATCTACCTGAGAGTGGTCCCTTCAGATAAAAGGGGGCGACTACATAGCTCACCATAGATGGCTGAATGCTGAGGAGTGTTTAACTAGGCAAAGATGTGTTATATTTGTTTATACAGCATTTGTATAACTTTGTTAAGATAGGTTGCATTTGCATTAAGCAAAATTAACCCGGACTCAGAGACGCATAGTGTGGGTGTTTCAGATGGGGTGGTGCTGAAAGGAAGGAGACTTCCTGCAGGCCAGCAAAGACTAGAAGTTAGCCGGTTGTTGCTCTCTCTGAGCTTACAGGTTTCCATCCTAGCGAGTTTTCTTAGAAAGAAAGAGGTTTAGTTAAAGCTACCTTTGTCAGCAGCCACAGAGCCATTGTCTGGGGCGCAGGGGCGGGGGGCGGGGTCGGGGAATGACAGAATACGACCCCCCACCCCCAGGTTACAGCCTAAGCAACTGTGCTGCAGCTAGTGGTTTAAAGCATAGCCACTGTGACGCATTCAGCAGCTGAATGTATTGGGGTTTCTGGGTAATGAGTCCCTGACCAGTTTGCCTTTTACCAGGGGCACTTATGTCTCCGTTAGCTCCATGCAGAGCTGGTCCTGGCAGCCCATTTGAAGGTTGGTAGCTCTGAGCTTGGCCCACAGCGGTGGCTGTTTCTTTCTCTTGCCTCCCGCCCTTGCTCTGACAACCTCCCAACCTTTGTTACCCCTTTCCCTGTAGCAGAGATGGGGCAAGCGCTGTCCTGGGAGGGGGTGGGGAACCTGCCTGGGAGCCTCTCAGGAACTGCAGCTCCTGTTTGGAAATACAAATTGCAGCAAATTTGTCGTCTCCGGAGAGAAATTGCATTTGGCAATTTCGATGTTTTTTGCGCTTTGATGCTCCCGTCTGTTTAAGGGGAGGGGATGGGAGGGGAGGAGTGGAACCGGGCTATGGTCAGTAGGAAGTAGAGGAGGAAAGGGAGCAGGGAAAGTCACTGCCCTGGCATTTTGCAAAAGGCTCCTCTCCAGGTGTCAGTAACCTGCTCTGGGCTTGGAGCTTAGGTCGGCCACAGTTGGCGCCAGTCCTGGTGGTGCTGGGCACATGGCTACTGCATTGACAGAACAGAGTTAGTCTCCCTGGCGGGCAGACAGATAGGGGAGAGGCTCTAGCTATATAATAAAGATGGTGGACTTCCAAAATGGTTGGCTTCCTCACTTTCCTAACCTGAGACAAAAGCCTGGCAACTTAAAACAAAGGCCTTGTAGGCTTTTTCCCCCACTTTTGCTGGTAGGTCCCTTGCTGATGGAGGCTTGTGCTCCAGGCCTGTCTTTTTTCAAACTGACCAAGCCTAAATTAGGGGAGGAAGCTGCTCCAGAGACAAAAAGCCCCAGCCCTAGAGAAGAGACCTTCTACACCCTTGTTCTGCCCATCCTAAGTCAATTGCTCTGGCCTCCACAAGGAATATCCCAGCCCTTTGTCATCAAGGCTCCCAGCAAGGCTCCCATGAGTCTTCAGGCCCAAGGAGCCTGCCCTAGAAGATGTGTGGGATGTGAGGGGAGGGTGGCTGAATTGCAGAAGAGGAGACAGTGGGCAATTTAGGAAGGATTTGGGAGAGATGCTTGTTGCTAGGTGACTAACAGGGGCCGGTTATGAAAGGTGGTGCCAGACTGTGGCGAGCCTGGTCCCTATCCTTCTACCTTTAGTGTGAATCCTGCCCCCTCAGGGATACTGGTCTGCTTTCTCCTCTCCCTCTTCCTTGAGTCCCTGCATCTAGTGTCATCAAGAGCACACGTGTGCAGGGCTGGGACAAAGCCTCAGGGTGTTGGCAGGTTTCCATTTTTTTCCCTTTTACTAATATTTTCTGTTTGTGTGTGAGTGGGTGAGTTTGTGAGTGTGGAATACCTGTGTGTAAGCATACACGAGTGTGCCCGTGGACATACGTGTGAAGACAGTGGCTATTGCATGCTTTTCAGGGACCGAGTACATCCTTGCATCATTAACATTGCTCATGGCCATCGTCTCCCCGAATCTTTACGGCTACCCTGGGAAGTAAGTGACTATAGTCCCCTCACCACTTTCCTACAGACTCTTACTATGTAACCCAGGCTAGACCCAGGCTAGACTCAGACCAGCGTTCCTTCTGCTTCAGTACCCAAGAACTGGGATTATAGGTTTGTGGTCCCATGCCTGATTCTATACATTCATGCTACAGATCAAAAAAGAGGCTCAAGGATCTTGAATGTCTGAGGTGTTTATGTAGGAAGCATAAGAGCTGGGATTTGAACTCAGGTCTCCCTGTATATTTAGGCACCAGGTACTATTCTATAGAGAAAGGGCTCTTAGCTTGGAGAAGTTGTCTCTGGCCACAGGAGAAAGGTGGGTACAGGGACTGGGCATTGTCTTGTCTCAGCATGTTGCCTGTGACTCATGCTTTGACCTTAGGCTAGTCATTGGGCATCATGGCTCTAACCTGCCAACCAGTGAATGGCCCTGCTGAGCAGATGTCCTGTGGTTTTTTCCTAAGAAAGGTTTCTTGTCCCTGGCCATAGCCCTACCCCTACAATTGGTAGAATTGCCAAGAGACCCCACTTCAACAAGGTGGAAGCTGAAAGACCTTGCCTTAGCTAAGGGCAGAACAGCAGTAGGGGTTCCTCCAGGGAAGAGCCAGGAGACCGTCCACGTAGTTTGTCTTTTTGGTGGATTCCTGGACTCAACTAATTAGATCCACATTGTGGCGGGTGCCAGGAATCACAGAGTCAGAATACAGAGGGAATGTTTACCCCTGTATGGAGAGAGCTCCTCTGCTAGGGGAGGAGTCTGCCTGCCCTGTCCTTCAGAGCACCCCTTAGCAAGTTCCGGGCCAGCCTGGGCTACATGAGACCCCATTACAAAGTATAAAACATGACCATGCAAATTGACTCTGTGGGTCTGAGCGTTTGCAGTGTAAGCCTGATGATCCCGGTTCCAGCCCCAGACCCATGTAAAAAAAGCCGGATGCAGTGGCAAGCATCTGTAATCCTAGCACGCACATATATTTAGTGAGATGGGAGGAGTCAGGGGACTCTCCTTAAAGCTTGAGCACCAGTTAGCCTGGAATATACCAACCACATGGTAGAATTGCCAAGAGACCCCACTTCAACAAGGTGGAAGCTGAGAAGGGACCCCCAGAAGTTGTCTTCTAGCCTCTCTGTGTGGCATGAACTTGCCACAATGATAAATAAACAAAGAAAGAAAGAAATAGTATACAAAACCAACAAAAAGACCCAGCGCTGGCCTGGCTGGGAGACAGCCATCTCCATACTGGAGCGGCTCTGAAGCAAGGGCTCGCGATTTTTACTGCTGACGGCCCAGGCTCCTTGTTACTGATAATGCAGTTCCAATGATGCAAAAGAGCAGCTAGCTTGTCTTGGAGGAAACCAGGCTTTGGGCCAACTGAAGCGCAGGCAACCGCCTTGCGGAGATGCTCCCTCAGCTGTGCTGCGCTTCCCCTGGCCGGCAGCTTCCGGTTTCTGTCTCCCAAGGGGCTTCTCCTACACTTGCTCTGTCCTGCTTCCTTGCTTCTGGCTCCCTGCAGTCACCTTTTCCTGCCCTGGGCAGCCAGGACTCCAGCCAGGCTTTGGGTCTCAGCTTTATTTACAGCAGGGGCGATCTTGGTTGGATCCTTGAAAGCACTTTTAGATAAACAGGAGGCTCTGAGATGGAGGCATTGGAAGGAACCAGAGTCAGCAGTCAGGACAGGGATGGGGTATGTGGTCGTGGACAGTGTGCTCTGACCCAGTGCTAGGGGAGGGGTCTGAATCTGGAATTCTCCCTAAGTCTCACATCCTAATGCAGGGCTTAGAAACCCTCATCCCCACCCCAGATCTGAGTTCTCTCTTGACATCGTTTAAATGGATTTCTCTCTGCCTCAGGGTGAGGTTGAGGATCATGGAGCTAATCCAGCAAAGAGATTCTACACAGCCCACACCCTCCCGGTGCTGGAGAAGAGAGTTCCTCCTCCGACTGCCTGTGGGGGGCAGCCTTGCCCCGCGCACCCTCTGCGGAGCCTGCGGTGGAGCCACTTGCTCCCAGGGTTAGGTGGGGGCTCCAGCAGGGGGAGGGAGAGGGGCGAGGTCCCTTGCTCCCTTCCCAAGTCACACGCGAGGAGAAAAGATCTTGGCGTTTAGGGGTCAGGGTGCCCTGGGTGTCAGGCATGTGGCTGAGTATCTGGGGACCCTGAGATTCAGCTTGGTCCCCCAGGGGAAGGCTTTTCCCCAGACCTCAGAGCTTCTGGTGCCTGCTTACAACCACATTAGGCCTTTCCCAGGTATGGCCATGGGGAGCAGATAGCGTTGGTAGATGGCTGCCTAAGCGCCATCTACTCTAGGATCCACAAGGCAGGGCATCACCTCACCATCCATTCCCAGGATGTCCAGTTACTAGTGCAAGACGGGCTTTGGATTCGGCGAAGCAAGGCAGGTGGCAATTGGAGTGTAGGATGTAGAGGCTGGGGAGGTTGGGGTCCAAGCAACAGGGAAGCAGAATTAGTCAGCTTGGGTTCAGACTTCCAGCAGGGGACAAGGACTGAGGACTTCAACATCCTGCCAATGATGGTGATGCACTGGAGTTGCTTAGTGAGAGAGTGAGAAAGGCATCAGTGGCTCACAAATCCCTACCCTTGTCCTCTCCACTCGAACCCAGCTCTGTAGAGGCTGCAAGCCTCCATGGTCAGAGAAGGGCCTGAAGCTACTCGCTGGCCTGAAGCGCCCCAGCTCGCTGGTAAACTTACTTATAGAGTCAGGGACAACATTGACACTTAGAGTCGTGAGGGTGACTGAATGTCCATAAAAGCCATAGAGAAGTGCTGCTGATGTGGGCAAGCGTGTGACCATTGTCACACTTCCTTATGTCTACACACCCCGGCTCCTTATGGAGCTGTCCTCCAAGTGGGCTTCCTGAAGTCCCCAGGAGTCTCACCTCTCCTCAGGCGGGCACACAGAAGTTCCAGACTTGGAGGCTCAGATGACAGAGCATTGCTCAGGATTCTGTCATCTGTTATGCATGTATGCATGTCTATATGTATGCTTTGCCAAAAATCAGTTGACTTTATATATGTGAGTGGTTTGCCTGAGTGTGCACCACATGAGTGCCTGGTGTCTGAGGAAGTCAGAAAGGAGGTATTGGTTAGGGTTTCTGTTGCTGTGAGGAGATAATATGACCACAGCAACTTTTATAAAGGAAAACATTTCATTGGAGCGGCTTACAGTTTCGGAGGTTTAGTTCACTATCATCATGGGGGGACAGGGCAGCGTGCAGGCAGACATGGTACCGAAGAATGAGCTGACAATTCTACATCTTGATCCACAGGAAAACAGGAAGTGAACTATGTCCCTTGCTGGGAAATTGACTCCCTGGGCTATCCTGTTTTTAATGCTTTGGGGTCAGCCTGAGTCCTGATGGGGTAGGGGCACAAGTGGCCTTTTGGTCTCAGCTGAGCCTCTGATCTTTTTGATCCTCACACCAAATGCCATGTGGGATCATCTGATGGGTGTGAATATCCTGGCTGTGGGGTGATGGGTGTGAGTGTCTTGAGTGTGGGGTCTTGTGATGGGTTTGAATACTCTGGATGGGAGGTCCTGTGATGAGTGTGAATACCTGGGTGTGAAGTCCTGTGATGGGTGTGAATACCCTGGGTGTGGGCTCTCCTGTGTTGGGTGTGAATACCCTGGGTGAGGGGTCCTGTGTTGGGTGCGAATGTCCCGGGTGTGGGGTGATGGGTGTGAATGTCTTGAGTGTGGGGTCTTGCGGTGGGTGTGAATACCTGGGTGGGGTCCTGTGATGGGTGTGAATGCTCTGGGTGTGGGGTCTCCTGTGATGGGTGAACACCCTGGGTATGGAGTCCTGTGATGGGTGTGAATACTCTGGTTGTGGGGTCCTGTGATTGGTGTGAACTCTCTGGGTGTGGGGTCCTGTGTTGGGTGTAAACACCCTTGGTATGGGGTCCTGTGTTGGGTGTGAATGTCCTGGGTGTGGGGTCCTGTGATGAGTGTGAACACCCTGGGCATGGGGTCCCGCGATGGGTGTGAATGCCCTGCGTATGGGGTCCCGCGATGGGTGTGAATGCCCTGGGACCAACAAATAGCTCCGGGAAGATTCCAGCCACACTCCAGAGCCAGCCAGACCTCATTTTTTTTCTGTTTCACTTAGTCACTGTGTTGCCTTGGTCAGCTCAATTAACCCCTCTGATCTTTCATTTCCTCACCTGAAAACGGTGCTAATGGTGTCCCCATGACCTGGCTATTGTGGGGAGTAAATGGGATAATGAGAGTTAAGTGCTTAGCGCAGAGCCAATCACCCTGGAAGCGCCCGACTAGACATGGTTGTACGTGTGTTCTGCTGGTAAGGTTATGTTCTGAGACCCACAGAGCGCCTGGTTCCCACCTGCACACTGCCTGCGGGTCAGGAGAGACCTGTAGGGGTTTGTCTGTCATCCTTGCTGAGGTTCCTACCCCAGGGAAAAGGCAAGGTCTTCATCCAACTTTACTAAGCACCCGTTGATAGTGCCAAGCTACTTGAGCCCCTGCTGTTGCTCCCGAGAACCACTGCTCTGTCCCAGGGAGAAGCGAGTGTTCCTGAGTGAGGGATGATGGTTCCTGGTGTGTGACTGGATGGCTTTCCAGAGGAGGTGACACAGACACTGTACACAAGGCACATGAGATCTAGGGCAGGGTCAGTGGAGTGGTTGCTCTGAAGACAAAACAGCATTCACAACGGGTGGCTGGATGGAGAGGCTGAGTCACGCCTCTAACTTTCAGGAACACAGATGTGGTCCAACTGAGGCTGAGGGACAGGTCTCAGGTGGGGAGACAGAGTGAGGCTGAATATTCCTGGAGGGCAGTGGAAGCCAGCTTTGAGAATGCCCGTGTGTGGCAGGGAGGCTACCTACACAAACAAGGGGCAGACAAAGGGCTTGGGAGATGAGAGCTAGACCCAGTGACTTTCTTCCTTCCATGACCCAGCCCTCCAGAAGGACAGTCAGTGTTGGAGATGTGGTCTTTTCACACCAGTACTGGGCTCCATGGTTTCTTCCCAGCAGGGACTGTCAGTCGGGACTGAGCTGTGAGTTGAGCTTCCAGGTTGACTAAACCGAGCCGCTCCTCTGGTTGCCATATGTCATAATGGTTCATATCCAAAGCCTGTTTATTCATCGGTTCCTAGCAGAGTAAGATTTTGGAGTACAGGGTGCCCAAATACTTCATTGTCTACAAATGGGGTAGTTTATCTACAATTGGATTGGCTGGAATGGGGAGGGGCAGTGGAAACAGTTACTAGAGAATGTCTGTTCCCAAAAGACATGTCGTTGTGGGACCTGAAGAGGCCTGGCCTTGGGTCTGACTCACGCCTAGTGACCATGGAGGCAGTTGTCTTGGGGTACATGCATGGTTGATCATCAAACCCATCCAGCCCAATAGCATTGGTGGTCTATGTGTCCCTGGAGAGAAACATTCTGTGTGTGTGTGTGTGTGTGTGTGTGCGCGCGCGCGCATGCTTGTGCATGTATGGTTTGTGTGCGGGTGCATATGTATGTGCCTATATGTGCATGTGTGTACAGGTGAGCATGCGTGTGAGTATGTGTGTTGATATGTGTATAGAACAAGAGTTGCTTCTGCCTGTTAAGTCTTTGGGGTCAGGCAGTGCTGTATCGGACCCCTCATTCTGGCATCTGGCTCCGCAGTTTTCACCTTCTGCAGGAGGACGATGCTGAAGCTTAGACAGCCACTCCCATGCAGGCAGAGCTTGGGATACTTGGTTAAAGTAATGCTACATCTCAGTTTTAAAAGTGCTCTTTTAGGGAATGTATTTTTGTTGTTGCCAATTTGCAGGGGTCTGGAGAGAAGAGAGACTCCTGCAGAGCATCAAGTGAGCAGAAAACCCAGACACTTCATGATGAGACCCCCCCTGGGGCTCCTAGAAACGGGAGCAGGTTTTATGAAGAAGTGAGGTCCCCAGTTGGCAGATAGGCGCTTGCAGCTTGTACTATCCTAGGCGGAAGCTGTTAGTGCCATTCACACCCATGCTGGGAAGAAAGGGCTTGTCGATGCATTCTCCATGATGGAGTGACTTGTAGACAGAAGAGTTAGGTCTAAGTGGGGGCAACCTGACTGAGCCTTTGGTAGTGACGAGAACAGCTCAATACCTGTCTGTCCGCCGTGTTTACAACTTTTCTTTTGTCTTTCCTTCTGGTCTTAGTCATGTGCCAGCCCTCACATATTCATGTGGCCTTGATTTATAGGGACAGGAACCACAGACTCTCCAATGCTCACACCCCAAGAACGGTCTCTGTAGGAGGTCTGAAAGCCTAGGTAGGCAGAGAGGGTTAAGTGCTGCGTTAGTTTCTGGTACCCACAGACCTCGTGGTCTTCTCCCTCTCCTTCTCCTCAGCAATATAAGATCAAAGGCTGTAAATTATTCATTCACAGTTGAGTGGAGCACATTTCAAAGTCAAGGCTGCTGGGCATTTCTTCCTAGAATTGCCAAGGGCAAAGACCCACATTTTTGGTTTATCAGTTCCACTAAGTTGCAGCCTGAAGGTCTGAAGTCTGTCCTACCCCAGCTCTGGCTCCCGCCAGTCTCACTTCTTCCCCAACCTTTCCGTGTCCCAGTTCTACACTCCAAGCCCCAGAGTTGCTCTAATGGAAGCCAATATTAGCCTCCCTCCAAGCAACATGGCTGGGTCCCAGGCTACCATGCCCAGTTCTGCTAACCTGCCCCCTGGAGGTGAAAGAAGAACCTGCACAAACTTCACCCAATGGGTTTTGTGCTCTCCACACGGCAGACATCCTTCTAAGCACGTTCTGCAAGGTGTCCTTGTCCATCCCTCCAGCAACACCATGCAGGAGGCACCAGTTCCATGCTGATTGGACAGCAAAGGAGCCCAGAACTGGGAGAAACCAAAGGGTGTGGCCCGGAAGGGGTAGAGCTGGGAAACTAGCAGTGTGACTGACGTTGGAGACAATACCATGTGCCCCTAAATGCTTGTATCTATCCTTACATGCACCTCGGGTACAGAGAGAGAAACTGAGGGTTTGAGGATGTAAGCGGCTCATTCTTGGTCACTTCACCAGTGACACAGGATTTGGATGCAAGCCACACCCACTCGAAGCCCACATTTGTTTGTTTTAACTACACCTCCCTGAGCCCAAAGGACCAACTGACACTTTCCACATCCTTGGAGGAGAAGAATGGGGAGAGACCCACACAAGGTCCAGACAGCTCACCCTGGGTGTGTTGGGATGTGTTGGGGTGCCAAGGCACTCTGGCTGTCCTTGGAATTCATTGAGAAGGAGCCTTCCATATGTGTGTCTGGGATACAGATTAAATCTAAAGCCATCACCATTTCAAGACTCGGAAGAATCAACAAAGGGCGGAAACAAATGAGTGCTCTCCCAGCTTCTGCTTACCAGAGAGCTTATCTCCGAGGAGCAGACAATCACAGCAACAGTGCCCGCGTGGGGCTAATTCTCTTTGTTGTAAGTTTTATTTGATTACAACAGCAAAAGTCTGTTCGTGACTTAGGGCGCAGCCGTATGGCTGCTTGCTCACCAAAAAAAAAAAGAAAAAAGAAAAAAGAAAAAAGAAGAAGAAGAAGCAGAGGGAGCAGCAGGGACCAGGAGCCTCAGATAACGAGGCCGTCGCTTAAGAGCGGGTTAATTAGCAGAGGCCCCTGTGCCGGGGCCCTTGGTATACAGTGCCCATGCTGACTTAATGGCCTTCACAGTGGCCTCAAACTCCCATCGTGCAGCAGTGTTAGGTCAAGAGTTGGGCTGTGTATGGAGATGAGGTTGAAGGGGAGCAGGGGAATAGGAGGGACTGCCGCATATGGCTCTGATGACCGGCAGTGTATGCTTCCTTTTTTCCAAGTGTGCCCGCAAGAACACGTGTGTGTTGTGTTTCTTGGAATGGAACCCAGGCCTTACATACTAACATGCTAGGCAGGAACTCTGCTACTGTGCTGACTAGTTTTATGTCAACCTGTCACAAACTAAAGTCATCTGAGAGGAGGGAACCCCAAGTAAGAAAATGCCTCCAAAAGCTCGGCAAGCCTGTAAGGCATTTTCTTAATTAGTGATTGATGAAGGAGGACCCAGCCTATTGTGGGTGGTGTCATCCCTGGGTTGGTGGTCCTGGGTTCCATTAGAAAGCAGGCTGAGCAAACCATGAGGAGCAAGCCAGTAAGCAGCACCCCTCCATGGCCTCTGCATCAGCTCCTGCCTCCAGGTTCCTGCCCTGTTTGAGTTCCTAGCCTGACTTCCTCAGTGATTGACTATTAGTAGGAAGTGTAAGCTGAATAAACCCTTTCCTCCCGAAATTCATGGTGTTTCATCACAGCAATAGTAACCCTAACCAAGACAACCACCCAGGTCCAACTCCAGCCGTTTTTGTTTTAAAGACAGAATAAAACCCCCCATCTTGTCTCTGGACAATCTGATTTATTTTGTTTATTTTTTTTGCTTGCTCTCTCTCTCTGGTGTGTGTGTGTGTGTGTGTGAATAGTCTTTCTATATATTCCTGACTGGCCTGGAACTCTTCCCCCACCCAGATTGGCCTTTGACTCATGACAATCTCCCTAGTGCTGGAATAGAAGGGGTGTACCCCATGCCTGACCGAGGAGTGGTTTTTGTATGCCTGCTCAGTAAGCTCTGTGCCAAGTGTCTGCACAGCAGCCTTTCCAAGCGAGTGTCTGAGCTCGTTGCACAGATGGGGAAACAAGGCTTGCTCAAGTGCTGTGAATGGTGTGGCGGTGGGGACTGGGAATCTAGATGGTGTCTGCTGTGACCTGCATCTTTCTGGCCAGGCTGGCTGCAGCAGTGGGCTTCAATGGGGTTCTAGGTGTGACAGGAGGGACTCATACTGACTCAAGCCATCCCACTCAGCTTCTTTGGGACTTCCCAGGGGAAGAAAATGGAATAGTCTGGTGTGTGTGGGGGCGGGGCTTGTCCCAGACCATGTGACACCAAAGAAGTGACTGGGTGACTCTAAGCTACATATCCAAAGTGTCTTCTTAACCCTCCTCCTGTGGTCACTGTGGGTAACTGACACCCGTCACAGGCTGTCCAGCTGTGGTACCCGTGAGGTAGTAGTGAGCAGAACAGAGGAAACGCTCTCTGGAGGAGGCAGGCCTGGATAAGGGGTCAGGGTAGCCTGAGGCCTGGGTACTCCTGGAATCCCTCTCCCTTCTCTCCTCCAATGACTGTATGCATGCATCATGCGCGCACATGAGCACACACACACACAACTATACACATATGTTCACATGCACAGTACTGAGGTGTAATTGTAGGTTGCTGTGCATTCTGGGTAAGTGCTTTGCTGCTGAGTTATATCCCTAGCCTTTTTTAAAAAATGAATTATTTTGAGATAGTGTCTCACTAAGTTGCCTAGGTTGATTCACTTTATAGCCCAGGCTAGCCTTGTGCTTGCCATCCTCCTGCTTTAGCCTCCTAAATCACCAGGATTACAGGCTTGTGCTACTAGACCTGCCTCAAAGATGCTTTCTAAACATTCAACTGTTCCCTCCTCGAGTCTCCAAACCTCACTAGAGACCCAGCTTTGCCCAGGCATGACTTAGTCATAGGGAGGCTGAGGACTCAGTACAGGGACAACATTCCAGTGAAGGCCATCTAGAAATCACACACAGAGAGAGAGAGAGAGAGAGAGAGAGAGAGAGAGAGAGAGAGAGAGAGAGAGAGAGAGAGAGAGAGAGACGGGCTGTGTGTGTGAGCATTATTGTCAGCAAGTGACCTTTCAGCAGTTAAACACACTCACCTCTACGTAGTGCACATGTATCTGAGAGTGAGATGTATCTTATTCACTGGTGAATAATTCCTCCCGGGAGCGAATCTATCCTCTGCCAGTTTAGGCACCTGGGCCTTAGTTCCACTTGACAGAGAAGGGCTGTGGATGGCAACAGGCAGGAACACTTTTGGACCACTCTGTGTGGATTGATGCTTCCGATTAAAAAGGGTGAAGGTTTTATTCCTTAGTGAGGGGCTGTGAGGCTTAGTGGCAGGTGGTAGAGGGAGCAAGGGAGCAGTACACAGAAGTGTTCCTCTCTTAGCAGGGGATGCTGGGTTATGGCCTGCAGAGCCACCATCCAACCCCACTGTTTTTATTAGCTCAGATGCCCGCTGGGGTCTATTTCTCAAGTTCACACAGGAAGGCGATGAGCAGGTGCTGCAAGGAGGAGGGGCTCCTCATTGGATGGAGATAGGGAACACTGTGAGGGGACCTTCCCTCCTGGGGTACAGGCTTAGTATGTCCCCACAGGGGTCCGGGCAACTTCTGGCTGGACAGATTCCAAGGTACTGCAGATGTGCTGTAGGCCCTGCACAGCACTCTTGTCTTTCTGCATTGGGGCATTGAGCCTGCAGGGCCAGGTGAAGCTCCACAGATTGACCGTGGCAATGACTACACAGCAAGGTCATTAAAGTACTTGATGTTACTGAACTGTGTACTAAAGGTGTTTTGCTTCAAACATGTTTTAGTGCAATTAAAAAAAAAACTCTCAAGAAAGGTTGAATCTGAGATTTCACTTCAATGTTTTTTTTTTTTTTTTTTTTTTTTTTTTTTTTTTTTTTTAACAGAGTCTCACGCATACCAGGCTGGCTTCAAGTTCACTCTGTAGGATGACTTTGAACATCCTGATTCTCGTGCCTCCACTCTCTCAAGTGCTGGAGATCAAGGTGTGCACCATCATACCTGGTTTACGGGGGCTGGGCATGAAACCTAAGGCTCTGTGCATGCTGCTCAGCAACTGGGCAATTGCTCTAACCCTCTACCCCTTACATTCTCAGTCCCTCCTTCTGGTCCTCTTGGTCTGCGGAATGGTGCCCTTGGATTTGAAGAAATGTGGGAACTCACGTCCTCGGAACAGACCGTGTGCTTAGTAAGCAACCCCCTTCAGATTCTACTTCCTTTGGCAGCAGTTTACAATGGCTCCTTCTGACCTGCTCAGCGGTCTTCTGGAAGTTTCCATCCAGACTGGTCCTCTCGTCAGGACTGTCAGATTTCCCCCTACTTTGGTGGTCCTTCCATCTCGTGTCTCAGCCTCTAGAGCTTTTCTTTTGGGCCAAAGGGACCTCAGCTTGGCAGTTCACTAAGCCACTGAAAATTTCATGGATAATTCAGGAGCACAAATCAAACAGGGGTCTGGAAGCTCAGGATTTATGAAGAAAAATGAGTCAAACTTGGTGATTTATGAACAGCTCAGAATAGCAGCGGAGGGAGGTGCTGGGGCTAGGGAAGGCTGGAGGGCTGGTCTGCGTGACTGGGGCATCTGTGGGGGGGCTAAGGGAGTAGGACTGACAGAGCATGGGGACCCCGCATGGGGACCCCGTTCCTCAGCACCAAGACTGCGAGCTCTGTGGAAGTTGTGACCTGGGTACCTAGGGAAGGCAGGGTGAGGGGCAAGACTCCTTCTGACCTCAGAGAAGGAGGGGACAGCCCAGAGATCTGAAATTGGCCCCTGTGACCTGGGCCTTGGCTGGGTACCAAGAAGATGGAAGTACAGACAGAGGTGAGGGGACATTCTCTGGCCTTGCAGGACAGTAAGCCGGAGTTTAGAGGCCTGGTTGGACTTCCAGAACAGTACTGAGGGGTGGACACATAGGACTTCTTCAGGTGTTTGTGTGTGTGTGTGTGTAAGGGGGTGGGGAGAGAAAGAGACACAGAGACACACAGAGAGAAAGAGAGACATAGGACACATAGGACTTCTTCAGGTGTGTGTGTGTGTGTGTGAGAGAGAGAGAGAGAGAGAGAGAGAGAGAGAGACATAGGACACATAGGACTTCTTCAGGTGAGAGAGAGAGAGAGAGAGAGAGAGAGAGAGAGAGAGAGAGAGAGTCACTCAGCTGCCCAAGAAGCTTCCCTTGCTGGCTTCTCCCTGGATGGGTGTCCCCCACAGAAGTCTAACCTAAGAGGAACACAGAGCTCATATCCAAGAGAAAGGCCTCAGAGGCTTAGGAGCCCAGCAGGGTGGGATAGCTGAGTGGCGTCACTCTTATGTTAACCAGCACCTACCTGGCCTGCATCCTCTGACCAGAGATGAGCACAAAGCAGAGCGACAGTGGAACAAATCATGCCACCTTGTAGGGTCTCACTTTCTTCATTTGTCAACTGGGATTAACATTCCCCTCCCTCCGCCCTCTTTGTAGATCACAAACAAAACAGCTGTAGGAATGAAACAAAGCCATGGATGTGTCTTTGGAGTTTTCTACGGCGCTGTGATAAAGTTTTTCTTGCTTTCTTGGCTTTCTGAGACCGGCAACCTCCTGAGCGCTCTGATTATATAGGCATGAGCCTCCATGCCTGGCTAATGGAGTCTTCCTTTATGAATTTTCCATGGGGAGCCAGGAGACTCTGTGCTAATTCTACACTCACCCCCCAAATTTCTTTTTCCACGGGAATCAAATTCTGTTACTTTATACTGGGCATTACAACCCCAGCGCCAGAAGTGATGGGGTCACAGCGAATCTTAGCTTGACTTCTGTTGGGGATCAGCCTCGATAAAAACACCACCTGCCAGGGTAGGGGCATGGGGATTAGGAATATAAGTAAAGAGTATGCAGATGCAAAAATAATAAAACAGGAAAACATAGAATAATACCTGGAGGGAGTTCCAGTGAATACTGAAATTGCCCACGTTTAATTTCCATTTGCTTAAAATACCCTGACCCCAGAGGTAGGAGTAATATTAAAAAAAAAAAAAACTGCATTAACAAGATACAAGGAAGTGAACAGACCAGTTGAAGGTTGTGGGCTACATTCATAGATAAACATTCTGTTGCTGGAACAAATCAAGTCACGCTCACACCCTAGACCAAAACATTCTGTAGGCAAACCACTCCCTGGACGGAATCAAAAGTTATCTCCTTAGAGGAACTGGAATCTTACTTCATTGGATCCTTAGGCTTTTGTTTGAGGTAGAAACAGATCTACTTCCCTGATCCTGAAATACCGGGTCTGGCTATTACCCACACCTGTCGACAATAACCTTGAGCGAGCAGAACTCTCTGGTCTGAATCTAGGTTGAACCTTTGTTTGAGGTAGAAACACAATAACCTTGAAGAAATAGAGGTAAGTTTCCACTCTCTGACCTTTGGTTAGTGTGGAAAAAGGCTCACATTTTTGAGCCTCCACAGACTTCCCAGGTGAGGGTGGAGCCTGTAGGGTGAGGACGTGGAAGAGGAAGAGCTATGTTAGCCAGTCATTGAGCAAAACAAATTCTAGGTTGGAGCCCAGGCCATAGTACTCCCTCCTCACATGGTGCCCATGAGTATTTTATGCTGAGGGGGAACCTAAGGGACTAAAAGGAGTAAGAGGGTAACTAGCTTTCTCCTGCCTTCAATCCAGAAGGACAGTCATTGAGAGTTCTGCTACCTGACAGTAGATCATGACACCCTATTCCAGAAGCATCCAACCCTATACTCAGAGGTCAAGAAAACTTAAATAAACAGTCTTTGGCAATTTCCTTCCATTCTCTAACCAGGAGACCATAGCTTTCTTTTACCCTTAGAAACCTGGTGCTCAGTTTCCCCTTGGTCTTTGGCCTTCATTCCAGAAGGTTCTCATAGTATGTCAAACTGAGCTTAAATGCATTTGTTACATTTTCCTGTCCTTTGTGGATCTGTCCTTTGCTATAGGTGTATCTGCCAGGCACCTTCCTATGTATCAGGAAAAGGTAATGTGTGTTTGTTGCCTGTGGGGACCCTATTTCTCTCTCAATCTCTCCTAGAGTCCTGCGGAACCATGGCTGGATGTAAGCATCCTCAGGGCTTGACACAGTTGGCTGGGCTTTCTCTGAGACTGTGGTTTGAGAGTTTCTGAGACCTCAGGTTGTTGGATGAAAAACATTTGCTTTTTTTTTTTTCAGGGTTTTTCTCTGTGTAGCCCTGGCTGTCCTAGAACCTGCTTTGTATGTTCTCAAACTCAGAGATCCACCTGTCTCTGCTTCCCGAGTGCTGGGATTAAAGGCATGTGCCATCATGCCCTACTCCAGAAACATTTTAAAAACCTGACAGGAATGGAATATTGAGGAGTTTAACAACTCCGGATATTTGAGTGGGGATGTGGGGAATTGCTATTTGGACATCAGTGTTGCTTTAGGCACTTTGGGGTTGTTACTTCATTCGGCAGCGCAGGGACCAGAGGAGGACAAGCTGCATCAGTCTCTCAGGGCAGAAGATAAAGCAGAGACTCGGAAAAGTAAAAGAACTCAACTTTCCCAGGTGACACACCCATGCACGGTAGAGCTGGGCCAGGGGCAGGGCTCTCTGTGCTCAGAGGAAGCTTCCCCTTCAAAGTGAAGTCACACTAAGTTTTGTGTGCCTTGAAGCTACAATGTCACTCCACCATTGGTGTCCTCGACGGCCTCTTGAGAAAGTCACATCATCCTATTTCTTCATATGTCTAGCAGTTTTGGATTGTATTGTAAACGACATGTTGAAGGGACTCTGGGTTCTGTTCTATTCCTCTGAAATATGCTGCTGATTTTTATTTTTTAAAGATAAGCTCTCCTGGTTGAGGATGACCTTGAACTCCTGATCCTCTTTTCTCCACTTCCTAGGAGCCAAGGCTGCAACCCAGGGCTCCATACACTCTAGGCAAGCTCTCTGCCCACTGAACCACAGCCAAAGTTTTTAATTTGGCTGAACTCAATCTTCAAGCCATCCTCCCTCTCGGGGGTCAGTAAGTGGAAGGGTCTGTTCAGTGTTTACAGTCACAGTCTGAAGCTCTCCTGTGCAGGCACCCTGAAGGACCAGGCACAGGCTGGGCAGGGCGGATGGACAGAGGTCAGGGCTTATGCGCTCCATCACTCAGTCTAGTTTTCTGCTTCTTTCAGCTATTTAACTGGCCGTTCTATAAACTTAGCTACTTTGTGTGACATCTGCTGTAAGGAGCAAAGGTTTATAAAACATGAAACACACCCACTGCTGTTCTTCTAAGAGTTAGTCCTCTCGCCACTTTTTGGTTTGTCTTACCTATGCCCTTAAAGTCTTTATGCAAAGTTTATGTGGTCTGTGGGTGTGCAGGTTTGGTGGGAGCTGCTCGGCTGTTATTAGAAGCCTCGGTCCGGCCCTCTTTGGGTTGACAGCTCTTCCTGTGGTTGGGGTCAGGCTGGGCCTGTGCCTCACACTCCATCAGGCCCAGCTCTCTCTGCGAATCTCAGGAAAGTGTTGTGGCTCTTGGGAGCACTGGGATATGGTGCCCATGATGACCTTCCATACAGGTGCTCACTTCAATGTCTCCTTTCTTGGGGCATCCAGCCTCAGGTCATCGTTCCAGACACCCTGGTCTCTGGGAGTGGGATGTGGGTATTGTTTCTCTCTAGCACATCCATGGTGAAGTCTTCTGGGGAAAACACCAAGAGCAGGAGGGGTGGCATTACCAATACTGTCAAAGGCAAGCCTCTTTCAACTCTGAGTATGGCATTTGCCACGTGGTTGTCAGCTGCCCAACTCCCCCCAGGCACTTTCTCTACCGGCAGGCATGCACCAGGGGCTGGGGCAATTTGGTTCCTGCCTAAAGTCCCCCTTCTCTTTCTTTAAACGTGGCAGGATGGCCAGTGCCTGGTAGCTACATCAGCAAGCTCCTACTTTATCGGGAGTTTCCTTCCTTCCCCCTTTTCTTCTTAAAAACCTCTTGGTTTATTTTTTAATTATTTATTTATTTTACGTGCATTGGTGCTTTGCCAGCGCGTATATCTGTCTGAGGGCGTTAGATCCCCTGTCGCTGGAGTTACAGACAATTGTGAGCTGTATGTGGGTGCTGGGAATTGAACCTGGGTCCTCTGGAAGAGCAGTTCGTGCTCTTTAATGCTGAGTCATCTCTCCAGCTTTAAAAATCTCTTATGTATCAGAAAGATGAAAAGAGAAGAGAGATGTCCCTTAAATGGCCAAGAACTTTTGCTTTAAAGACTTTAATCTGCCCTTAGCAAAACTGCATGTCCCTGCCTCTGCCTGTTGTTAGCTGGGCTTGTAGGTATGCACCGTCCCATCAAATACCCCTTTTTGCTGAGTCTCAGAGTTTCTAACTATAATATGGAGTTAAGGGACATACTTCAGAAGGTCGGAGTGTTGCAGCAATCCCTAACGCTTTGGAAGCCAGGGAGACTAAACAGTCAATATAAAGTACCTGTGTTATATCCCCTCCTTCTGCCCCCTCCCTTCCTACATCTCCCCGACTCCACCCATTTCCCATTTCTTTTTCCTCCTCGTTCCCCCTTTATCCCCATCTTTTCCTTTTGTAGCATTTACTGAGTATCTGAGAGGTGTGCCCAAAAGCTGGAATCACATGGGGAGGGCTGGATATGTCCAGAGACTTTCTTAAAATCTAGGCCCAGGGCCAGGGCCCCACGAGAGGCTGTAGGAAAGACATAAGTGGCCGTTGATCAGAGAGAGGAGCCTCAAGAAAGGAAAGGTGAGGCTTGGGGGATGTTGGATTTCAGTGAGCCGAGGATCAGCCTGGAGAGACCTCAGTCAGGACCTGGGAAGCCACAGCAGCACAAGGGTTAATCTGCATAGAATCTCTCCTTGAGAGGAGAAAGAAGTCTTTGATGATGACCCACTTTGAGTTTCCTTATGTGAGTGGGTTTTTTTTAATTAAAAAGAGAGATAAAATTCAAAGACAAGAATGTGCTTAGGGCTTGACGGGCTTTTCACAAATAAAAGATTTGCCCGGAAAATTAGCCGTAAAATAATAATAATTAAAAGATAGGTTTAGCCTTTCTCTTACCCCTAGGAAGCTACAGTGCCAAGTCAGCACATGGTGGTACCCAGGTGAAAGGAGCAGAAGGTATAGGTGCCCTGAGACCTAGATATTGCTTAGCTAACATTCTTCTGAAAAAAACAAGCCCCATTCTTCTCCTTCTCCTCCTTCTCCTTCTTCTTCTTCTTTTAAAAACAATCTTATTTTACATACTAATCCCAGTTCCCTCTTCCTCCTGTCTTCCCACCTCTTCCCACCCTACCCCCAACCACTCCTCAGAGAGGCTTCCCACAGGGAGTCAACAAAGTCTGTCACATCACTTGAGACAGGACCAAGACCCTCCCGCCCTGTATCTAGGCTGAGCAGGGTCTCCCTCCTTAGGGAGCGGGCTCCACAGAGCCAGTTCATGCACTAGTATAAATACTGGTTCCACTGCTAGTGGCCCCTCAGCAAGGGGAGTTCACTGACTCTAGACTCACTCACTGCTGAAGTCCCATTTTTAAACGGGGAAACAAGGTAGTGCTAATCTTGACTTTGACCTCTGTTGATGGGGACGTGCACCAAGAAGTAGCCAGAGACTACATGTGGGCCCCAGAGATCCTGGCTCTGTTAAACTGCCACCTTGACTGAGCCCTGATCCTAGTGGGCCCCAGAGATCCTGGCTCCGTTAAACTGCCACCTTGACTGAGCCCTGAAGCATCCTGGTGCCTTCATTTCCTGGTCTCTGTGTGATGCATAGGTTTCTGTCTTTTCCCAGTGTGATCTAAACAGGACGTTTATCTTCCGTACTTTTTCAGCCCAGGGCTTTGACTCAGATGGGTACCTGATACACGTTTGCCGAAGGCATGAATATTTATTAATAAACAAGAGGTGATATATGGAAATGTCTAAACCAGAGCGTGAAGGACTTTGTAAGCACTGCTCAAAGTGATTGGGTGAGCTCCTGGCCCCTGGTGAATTGATGATGGCTGTGGACTGGAAGGTTCCTTCATCCTCCAGCCTCTCCAGGCCACCATACCAACTCTTCAGGGAACAGGGCTTCCCTGCTGTGGCTCTTACCCCTTTTGGCCAGCTCTGCTTAGCAGGGGTCCACGTGCTGGACCACAGTAGCATCGTTTTTCTTCTGGAGCCTGATGCTGTGGCCATCCCTGACCTGCAGGGGCAGAGACAGCAGTAGACACATCCAAGGACTTGGGTTACTGGCAAGGAGAAGTTCAGACACAAACACAAGAAACACTTTCTGCTCACTCTGACTTTCCTAAATTCCCACAGGAGACTCCGGGGCCTACAGAGCTGGGGTTGAATCTTGCCTTTTCAGCCACTGTGATATAGTCAATTGCTATGTTCTACAAAGTCTCTTCTTTCCCCGCATATGTAGTGGGGTTAACAACAACAAAATAGATGGACTGGAATTCATCAAAATAAAGCTTTTGTGCTTCAGAGGATACTGTTCAAGATGGGCATAGTGGGACATGCATGGAATACCAGCATTCAGGAGGCCGAGGCAGGAAGATTGCAAGTTCTAGGCCAACCTGAACTACAAAGTAAGACCCTATCTCAGACACAAACAAAGCCAGGCCAAACCACTTATCTATCCACCCACAAATCGACCAAGTGAACAAAACCCCCTGCGCCAAACCAAAGGATACCATTTCGAAAGCGAATAGACAGACCACTGCACAGTAGGAAAATGTAAATTACACATCTGATAAAAATTTGTGTTTAGAGAACAAAAGAACGTTTATAACTAGACTAGATTTCAAAGTGGGCAAAGGATCTAAGCAGACACTCCCAAAGAGGGTCAAGTGGCCAGTGAATACACGAAGTGATGCTCGGTCCCATTAGCCCCAGGGGACTGTGAAAGCTCTGTGGACCCGGAAGCACGACTGTTCTAAAACAGACCAAAGTGTTTGGAGGATGTGCAGAAATCACCGCCGCCCACTCTGGCAGGAATATAAAAGGACACAGCCACTTTCGATAATAGTCCGGATAGTCCTCAGAAAGCTAAACTGGAGGTGGTGGTACAGATGTGTAATCCCAACGCTGGGGAGGCTGAGACAGGGAAATTGAGAGTTGGAGGCCAGCCTGGGCTATATAGCTAAACCTTGTCTCGGCAAATCAACAAACAAAACAAAGAAACAAACAAACAAAAAATAAACAGGGCCCAGAGGGGATGACTCAGCAGTTAAGCCATCTGGCCATCCAGACTGTACTTTCATAGGACCAAGTTTTGATTCCCAGCACACACATGGTGGTTCACAACTGTCTAGAACTCTAGTTACGCTGCCCTCTTCTGGCCTCCACCAGCACTGCATGCACACTGATTCACGTAAAACAAAAATACATCTTTAAAAGAATTAAACACATGACATTACTATGTGATTCAGCCATTCCTTTCCTTTGTCTATGCCTCCAAATAACAAAAATGAACACGGACACAAAACTTATGGTAGTCAAAAGATGGAAACAGCTCCAATGCCTGTCAACTGTCCAGCAGATAGACAGATTGTGGTATATCAACACGATGAAATATTGTTTGGCCACGAAAAGGAATGGGGTAGAGATACATATTATAGTAAGCTAGAATCCTGACAACTTAATGCTAAATAAATGAGGCCCCTCCCAGAAGCTCCCAGGTACAGCTCTATTTACATGAATGTCCGGAATAGGCAAATCCACAGAGGCCGAAGATGGGCAGGAAATTGTGTAAGACTGACTCAGCGGTGGGAAGGCTGTGAAGGACTAGGGGTGTCAGTGATGAGGACGAAGGCTCTTTGGGAACTGATGAAAACGTTCTAAACCTGTGGCGAAAGCCTGTCCAACTCCGAGATTATACAAAAGAAAGAAAGAAAGAAAGAAAGAAAGAAAGAAAGAAAGAAAGAAAGAAAAGAAAAGAAGTTATTAGACCGTCCCCGTTGGTGGGACAGTTATATACTGTGCGGGTTGTATCACAGCAAAGCTGCTGTGGAAGGAAAATGGGCTTCCTAATAGATTCCATCACTCAGTTTTGTTGCGAGGGACGAGAAGATAAAGCCCAGTGCCTAGCTGGTAATGAGCTCAGCCAGCGCTCATTATCTTACTGTTCCCATCATGGGACCAGTGCAGATTATATGCACTAAGACACAGCTTGCTAGAGGAGCCCCCAATGTGACCTCGGTGATTGCAGGGTCCTGGCTCCTACCCATTCGCATGTGGGCAGATCTTGGGAGACCATGGAGACCCCCACTGAATCCAGAGCTCTGGTCAGCTCCTGGTGGGAGACTTACTCTGGGAAGAGCTGAGGGGAAAGTTGGGTTGGGAAGCCGTAACTGGACTTCGGGTTGTGCGCGTCTGTAGACGCTGAGAGAGGCATTCGTGATTCTAGGCCAACTTGTCAACCTGCCCCTGTTTTTCCTCCCCCACATCCTCCTCCCCACTCAGGTAAAAACTCAGCAGTTCCTCTATTTCCTTCTGGACTGCTCAGAAAGGAGTGGGTTGTTGTCTCTATTAATGGGGCCCCCTGAGCATTTTCAATTTGTGTCTTTTCCTGGAGCCCCAGTCTCTCCCCCCAGTTTCTCTTTGTAGTGCAGATTAGCTCCTTGGAAAGGCGGTTCGCATTAGTTTGTTCCCAGGAGGCACAGGGCTGAACTGGGCGAGGGTTGAGGTAGAGGCTTTGGCAAAAGATGCTGGTGTTATTACATTTTTTTTTTTAATTTGGAGGATAGAGAGATAGTTTAGTGGTTGTGCGTTTAGTTATCAGCACAAACTCACAACTGTCCTGTAACTCTGGTTCCAGGGGTCCAACACGATCATCTGGCCACCATAGGTACTTATAGAGTCACAGACTCACACACAGTGAAACACTCACACACATGAAATGGAGTTTTAAATTCTGTTTCCAATTCTGGTCCAGGAAACAGCCCTCGGATCTCTCTCCCCGTCCTCCCCTTTCCTTCTCCCCTCCTCAGCATATTTCAGGTCCTCGTGGTTGATTTGAGCATGGCAGAAGGGAATCAGGGGACTTGGGTGTTACCTGTAGTCCTTGAATTCCTCACAGTAAGGTGAGGGACCCAGAGGAGGGCTTCAGAGTCCCGTGTCAGGCCTACTGATGTGTGCAAGAGTGTGAGGAGGGAAAAGTGATGGGGATGGAAAGAAAGGAGAACTGACTCTAACGTGTGCTATTGGTACTAGGCCCAGACATCATCCTCTCCCTGCTTGGGCTGAGACGTTTATCCTCCCAGCTGCTGAGAGTGTGGGCTGCTGATGTCTCTCGGTTACATTCCTCTCGGACACTGTTTCAACCAAAGCGAGCCCCTTTCCAGGCCTTATCTCTTTCCCGTGGATAGTCTGCACCCAATGACTATCCAGTGGGAGGGTGTGGTAAGAGTTCCATTTATTCCTCGAGCTGAGCTAACTTAGCAGGGCCACCCAAGCTCCGTAACTCTCTCCTCTAGCTCCTCAGAGAGAAGAGCATCCCCTGCCACCCAGGGCTGCCTTGGTCCAGCCACCCAGGCATCACCGCCATGAGGCACTGCTCTGGCATTCACTCTTGGGTCTGAGTCCCCTGGCTAACACACTCACAGATCACTGGGCACCGTCCCTCAGTCCCCTTGAAGATGCTGTTAGATCATGGGCTTGTCCCTTTATAACGCTGGTCACTCTGAGTGGCCAGGTCCCTCAGCCTGAAGGCTACAGTTTTCTCTTTGGGACAGAGTTAAGAAGTCATACTATGTTGTGACTTCACTGTCCATAACTTAATCAATCATTCTGCCCAGTAGTTAGCTCCTCCACGCTCTTTATTAAATAAAATCCCGAACTAAGTTATGTGGTGTAAAACGTTCTGAGACCCTTTGAAAGGAGAGCGGGAGAGCGAGAAAGTGAGAGAAAATGAGAGTGAGGGAAAGAGAGAGAGAGAACCAGATATTAACAATGGAATAGTAAAATTCAGAAATAGAAAAAATGAAAGAAATGAGAATTGTACCAAGAAGCCATGCAAGACAATTCTTCAAGGCTGAGGACTTGAGCTTAAAGGACCTATTACTACTGGGCCAAATGGAAAAGCATATGAAAAAGAAATGAACCTTAATCCCTATAAGCTACATGGAAAAACTAATTAAGGATGGATGCTAGACCCAAATATGAGCAGTAAAGCAAAGCTTTTAGGAAGAACCCTTAAAGGAGCGGAATTCATGTCTTGGGGACAGACAAATACTTCTTAGAATACAAAATAGTAACCACAAAAGAAATTATCACTGGATAAGACTGTTAAAATTAAGAAGTGATTTTCAAAAAGAGACCGTCTTAAAGAGATGAAAGGCAAGGCAAAGACCTGGAGAAGTATTTTCATGGCTCAACAATGTTTTTGCATCCAAAATGCATACAAATTCTTGCAAATTCATAAAGCGAGAGCATTTGGCTTTTAAGAATGCTCAAAAGGACCCAAGATGTGCCCACTGGTGCAAAAGTAGCATGAAGGTTGTTGGGGCAACAATTGCTCTCCAATTGGGTGTGAGGCTGTTTCCCCCAGGAGAGAATTCATGTCTGGTACTGTAACCCTGATCAAAAACTTGAGACTTGGGAGGCCATTATCCCTGGAGAAGGGTCTTATTGTTGTTATTTTACTAAATAAACATATTCTCAAACTGCCTTTTTAAGTATTTATGTCTCTACCCATAGATCAATGCCGGCCTCAGCCTTAGTGAGAGAATCTGTCCGCATTGGGTCAGAGTTGATGCAGAGACTCGTAACTGTCAAAGAGTTGGGGATACGTTACTGCTGAGTCTTCAGATCTAAAGAGGACATTGTTTCCCAACACCTCTCCCCTAAGGCTCAAGGGACATCCCAGAAGAGGGGACTGAAGGAATGGAAGAGCTGGAGGATGAGAAGCAAGCCTGCGAAGTGCTGTCTTCTGGACAGGACATGGCCATTTTACTCATAAACTACCTGCAGCTATGGATATCTGCGTAAGATCAAATCATCAAGATATTTCAATATTCCAATAGGCAGTACTGATTGAACTCAGTTGATGACAGAAAAAAAAAGGGAAAACATGAAGGTAGGATAGAGGATATATTGAGAGATGGTTATCTAGGAGGAGGAGTAGGTTAGGATCAATATATGTTATATACATTTAAAAATTGTCAAAGAATACGTAAAATAGACATCTTATAAAATAAGATCACAAAAGAAGGGTAAAAATGGTCAATAAACATGTTAAAAGTTAAAAGGTGATGAATGTTATTCACAACCAGGAAAATAATAAAACCCCATGAAACACCACTATGCTCCTACCGCAGCAGTGAGAATGCAAGGTCTGGAAGGGCAGGCAAGGAAGCACAGCAACTCAGATGGTGTTGCCTGTACTTTAGCTTAAACCACATCTGAAAGTTATTCGGCTCTATCTTAGCCACATTTCCTGTCTCTGGCAAAGGCAGGGAAGGGAGAAAGGATCGCTCGGTTGACAGCTTCAGATTGCTGTCATCACAGCAGGGACACCACCGCAGTGGCAGGAGCTTGAGACAGCGGATCACACTGTAGCTACAATCAGAAAGCAGAGAGAATGGTAGGTGTTTGTGCCAAGCTCCCTTTCTCCTTTTCCTACAGTTCAGGATCACAGCCTAGGGAATGGGGCTGCTCACAATGGACAGTTTTCCCAACTCAGTTAACCTAAACAAGATACTCTCCCACTGGTACACCCCCGGATGCGTAGGTCCTAGGTAATTCTAGACCTCATAAAGTGGACAAGTGAGTTTAATCATCATAGGCACTACCTACCGAAGCTAGACAAATGCATACTGTAGGTCTTCCAAATTTGACCTCTAGATAGAGACACAAAAAAGTGGATACTCATTTCTACCAAAAGACACAAACAAGAATGTTACAAAAATGTCATTTGTGATAGTTCTACACCAGGAGCAATTTTGAACATCTGTCAACATTTATATAAATTAATCGTACAAGTCAACAAGTCTGTGAAATATTATACAGCATTGAAAAAGAACCAAGGAAGTCTAAAGGAACAACATGGATGAGAGTTGAAAAAGCAATGTTAAGTAAAAGTGGTCAGGTGTAAAGGGGCATTAAATGTAAAATTTGTATGGCACTTAGGAAAAGGTGGTAAGTGTTGCAATAGTGGCTCATGTTGGGATGCTGTCTTTTGGGAGAGGCCTGAAGGGACTCAGACTGCTTAAAGTATGTTTATTTTGATGAACTGTGTCTGTTCCCAAGCTATCATTCTCAGAATCACATTAAACCCCGACACAAAGGCATCTTGAGAGCCAAACACAATACATGAAAAAAGCCCACCAATTTCCTCTCTGTGAGCCACAAGACAGACAGGAAAAAGAACATTGTAGAGATGCCCATGAGGGAAATGGGGTCACTGACAAAGCAGCAGGACGCAGGCTGACACCGGCCTGTCAGCAGCTTCGGATAGCCTCACACTCAGAAGGCAATCATTTCCAGCGTGGGCTCTCTGTACCCAGCCAGCCCATGAATTAAGTTGCAATGGCCTGGGAAATTTATCTCCCATAAATCCTTTCTAAGGAAGCAACTTGAAGATGTGTGGCAGTAAGCTCGGGGGTGAACCAGACAGAGGGAGTTTGGGGGAGCTGACAGCTGGAGCTCAGAAGGGCAGACGGAGTGATAGATCTGAGTGGAGAGGCCCAGGCCAGTGGCAAGGGAGTCTCGTCAGCCCCATGAAGAGGGTGCTGGATGAACCAACACACGAAGACCTGTGTTGGGACTTGGGAGATACTGTCAGTAGAGTTCTTGTCATGCAAGTGTGCAGAAGACCTCAGTAGGACCCTCATGCCTACAGAGAAAGACGTAGAAAAACTGGGCATGGTGGAGCATGCTTGTAATCTCAGTGCTGGGGTTGGGGTGTAGAAAGGTAGAGTCTGTGATTTGTTGGTCAGCCAGTCTAGCTTCATCAAGGAGCCCCACTTCCTCCTGAGCTTGAACTTGTTTCAAAAGACAAAGTAGAGGGTAGTTGTAGTACAACACCCGAAGTTGACATCTGATCTCAACGGGCATGCAGACACATACACACATACAAGTACCACACATGCACACACAAGTACCACACACACACACACACACACACACACACACACACACATGAAACAACAAGAATGAAAAGAATTGTGAGTGTGATAAAGAAAGACAATTAGGACAAAAGAATAAAGAAGGACAGCTCAGCTGGATGTGGCGGCACACACCTCTCATCCTAATACTCAGGAAGCTGAGACAGGAGCATTGCCTTGAGTTGAGTTGCGGGCCAGCCTGGGCTACATATCAAGACCTGTCTAAAATCTGAAAATAAAAACAAAGAAACAAAACAACAACGAAAACCAAAGACAACTCAAAACACAAACACAATCCCCTCACTCCCACCAGCGAACTAGCCCAAGCACACACTTCAGTGAGCAGTCTACCCACACCCAGAAAATGCTTTTGGATAACTTTTCAGTCTTAGCCTCGTTCCGAGAGCTCTATTCTGGTTGCAGAATAGATATAAAACTTTCACTTCCTTGCAGCATGACAGAGACAGAGCTCCTGTAGTGAAAGCCGAATGAGGTGAAGGGCCGTGGGGTGAAGGGTGTGGTGTGTCTTTACATCCTCTCCTTACAGGGTGGAACTCCGTGGTCCCACACCTGTTAGAGATTGAAAAAAAAAAGCCAGGGAGGTGGCAGGAGGGGTGAGAGCATGTGTGAGATAAATCCTTGTTTACTATAACAGTAAGTCAATAGGCTGTGTCTCAAATTGATGAATCAAGAAATATGGGGAGAAGAATATTATTGGGAAAAATGGAGGCAAAGACAGGACAAGACATTTTAAAAAGTTAGATGTGGCTGCCCGAGGGAACTGGATGCGGAGTAAGAGCTGTTAGCAGGGTAGTGTTTTTAACCCATGCATATATTACTTCAAATCACACAACAGGGGCTTGGAGGCCGGGGATGTAGCTCGGTTGGCTGAGTGCTTGCCTCCCACTCAGAAAGGCCCGGGTGTGATCCTTGGCTCTGCACAAAAGCCAGCCTTGGTTCTGTAGACCTGTAATCTCAGGTCTGGGAGGTAGAGGCAGGAGGATGAGAAGTTCTGGGTCATTCTCAACTGCATAGTTTGATTTTTAGGACAACATGGACTACACAGGATATTGTCTCAAAAGAACTCCAAACAGACAAACCACAAAAGGGCCGGCAAGATAGCTGAGTAGGTAAAGGTGCTTGTTGCTGGGCCTAACAACCTGAGTTCAATCTACAGAACCCATGCTGAGGAAGGAGAAAAACTGACTTCTGCAGGCTGCCTGCTGATCTCTTCATGTGGGCTGGGGTGAGCACACACACACACACACACAAACACACACACACGTTCATGTGGGCTCCCTCCCATAATAAATAAATGAGTGCAATCTACAAAAGCACAAAAGAAAATAGGGCTGGGAACCACGATTGGAGATATGGCTCAGGGGGTGGATCACTTGCTCTGCAAGCATGGAAACCTGAATTTGGATCTCCAGAACATCCATGGAGCAGGATGCAGCAGCATGTATCTGTAATCTCAGCATCCCTAGAGAGATGGGGGAGACAAGAGAATCCCTGAACATTCAGGTGGCCTTGGGTACACGGTGGCAGACAGCAAAGCAGAGGTCCTGTCTCAAAAATGGTGGGAAGGCGATGGCTTGCTCTTGAAGTTGCCCTCTGAATTGGCACCAATGGGCTGTGCCGTGTGCGTGTCCACATGAATACACAGTACACACACACACACACACACACACACACACACACACACGAGAGAGAGAGAGAGAGAGAGAGAGACTCCCACAACAAAGCAAAAATCCCTAAAATAAATAAAATTAGACAAACAACAGCAAACAGGCTTGAGGAGAGGCCAGAGGTCAGATTTAAAGCACAATACTACAAACCTCTGTCCCTTCCTGAGGTTGGCAGAGCCTCCAGGAGCTGCCAACAGCCGCCACCCTCAGATGTGGCATCTGCGTATGCTTTGACACCCGGGGGCCAGTGCACCCATTCACTTTGTCTGGGATCATGGAATTGGGTATTTTGACATGTCACTAATTTTCTTGCCGAGGCTTCTCTGCAATAAACCTCATCCCCTTCCCCCACAAAAATACGATTTTCAACGAATAGCAAGCTCATAAATAACACGGGCACCACAGCTGCTAATGAAACGGTGACAAATGCACTGTCTCCGGGTTCAGGGGGACTCACAAGGGGAGCCTGTGGAGCGGGCTGAAGCCCCAAAGGGCACCAGATTTTTTTTTTATTAAAAATCCTTTAAGTTTCATGCGACCTATTAAAGTGATTCTTCTGTGAGATAATTAAGGACCATTTGGATATCTCATTACTTTGTTAAGAGGACACGCAGCCTAAGCTTGTGCAGGCAAAGGTAGGGAATGGGCTCCCCTGGCCTCTCACCCTGGCTCCCTTGGGAATGGTCTTATGCCTGGAAGAGTCCTTGAGACCCCTGAATTCTTCAACTGTAGAATGGAAGGGTTGACTGGATCAGTTTCTTATCTCTTCAGGGTGGGGTCTCCATAGAACTGCACGCGCACGTGCACACATGCACACACACACCCCTTCTGCGCACAATTCCAGAGGCTGAGGACTTGGCACTTTTCCTGCTCTGTGGCTCATATTCCAGCCCAGCATGTCTAGCTGTAGTCTGATTCATGACACTAATGTACTGGTCAGGTAGAAACCTCTAGGGAGGTCCTTGGCCTCTTAGGTACCATCTTTGCTACGCACTGGTGGGTGGTGCCTGAAGTTTCCTAGATCGCAGAGAGCCACAAGAAATGTCGAGAAGGTGAGCAGCATGACAGGACCCAGCACTGGCTCCCTGCTGAGGAATCAGCTCCTTAAGACTTGAAGCCCTATCTCTATGGGACCCTTCCTGACCTTCCTCCTGTAGTTATAGGGTTAGTTGAGCTCTATGAAGTCCTCTGGGGCTCTCAAGTTGACCCCTGCAGATTCCCTGCTTTTTTTGCCTCTACCCTCCAATTAATCAAACTATTTCCCCAGACTTAGAAGATGCTCCACTCATGACCTGTGTTCAGGTTCACCCATCTCCTCGTAAGTACTGGCTTCATGCAACCTGACCTTGCCCTACCTTCTCAGCCTCTTAGGGTGACACACACCACTATTCCTTCCTTCCTTCCTTCCTTCCTTCCTTCCTTCCTTCCTTCCTTCCTTCCTTCCTTCCTTCCTTCCTTCCTTCCTTTGTTTGTGAGACAAGTTCTCACTATGTAGCCCTGACTGTCCTGGAACCCACTTTGTAGACCAGGCTAGCCTCAAACTCACAAAGATCTGCCTGTCTCTGCTTCCCAAGTGCTAGAACTAAAGGCTTCTCCACCATTTCTTTAGCTCTTTCTGCATGCCTGTTGCTGAGCACAGAATATCAGTCCCCAGCATTCCAGAGGAGGAAACTGACACTCAGAGAGGCAAAGGAGCATGGCCAGGGACACAAGCTAGCCTTGGCTGTGGTTGGCAGGCTGATAGGAGGCCCCTGTCTCTGATAGCCATGCCCCTGTGTCCTGCCACTCAGAATTGGGGCTGGACCCAGTTGGCAGAATCCAACAGACAAGAAGAAATGTTCCTTTGTGATTAGGTTACTAAAGACTGTGATCCCAGTGCATTGTGTATTTGTTCATTGGGTCAAAGTAACAGAAGAAATTGCAAAAGGCATTTTGTTTATTTGTGCTAGAAACCTCCAGGATCTCCAATGCATTGTGTATCCTATGCTATACATCTAACTGTGCTATACTGCATATATTAGATCAAGCATGATGGTGTATACCAGAGACAGGTGAATCTGTACAAGTCTGAGGCCAGCCAAAGCTAAGTTAGTGAGACCCTGCTTCAAAAACTCCCAAGTATGTGTGTCAAGTGTGTGTGTATATAAATACAATAAGACAAGTGAGGCCTAACTTCATAGTATGTTGTCTCTAGATGTCAAAGATCATGACTTCATTCTTGCTAACAGACTCTCCTTGACCTCGAGCTTCTGTCTTGAGAGAAATCATGGCTTATAGGAATTATGGCAAAACAGGTCTTGTTTCATAACCCAAAGACACTGTGCCAATGAATGAGGACTGCTTCCCACGACTGTGTTCAAGGCTGCTCCATAAGCAGCAGTTTTTGTCCTGCTTGGTCCCACAGTTCAGTAGTTCAGTCCCAAAGAAACACACAGAAACATTATATATATATATATATATATATATATATATATATACCCATTAGCTCAGGCTTATTATTAATGAGCTCCTACAATTTTAATTAACCCATAATCCTTACCTATGTTTAGCCTTGTGGCTTGCTACCTTCTATCAGTAAGGCCTGGCTTCCTCTGCATCTGGGTGTTGGCTGCAGACTGAGCCTTTCTCTTCCCAGAATTCTCCTACTCTGGTCGCTCCGCCCATACTTTCTGCCTGGCTACTGGCCATCAGTGTTTTATTAAACCAATACAAGTGACAAATCTTTACAGTGTACAAAAGCATTATACCACAGCACTGCTCTGCAGAGATAGATTCCTAGCACTGTGCAGAGCTGGAGTGTGAGGGCAGACCTACCTGGGGCTTGTGTTCAGGCCTGGGCTGGTTCGTTTCCTGTAGAGGACACCTAGGCAATTGGCAGACAGAGCACCTTGGCTGCAGCTCAGGGTTCATGTGGCTCAGTGGGCATCCTGGAATGGTTGCCTAGTTAGGCTTGGAGCTGGAGGGGAACTGGGGAAGAAGAACAAGCCAGGCGCAGGACGGTCTGCACTCAGCTGAGCTCTGCTCCTCGAGTATCCTGTGAGCTCAGGAAGACATTCCTCTCCCAACCTCTAACTGTGTGCTACAGGTAACTGAATGGGACCTCACTAGAGTTCATCCCACTTGGTTCTTGAGGCGCTTCAAGGCTCAGTTCAGAAGGAAGTGACCTGAAGGGGAGGCTTCCGGAAGTTGAAATGAGGAAATTGAGGACTTGAGCCCTCAGTTGGAGGGGTCCTGCCTTCGACCCTAAAATTCCTACCTAACCAGCATTTTCTGAGGGCGTCTAATGATCTTGAGCAGGGGAATAAAGATGCTTGGGGGAGGCCTGGTTCTCATAGCAAAGGGCAGGATGGCAGAATGGAGTCTGTGTTGGACAAGGGCAGCGAACTGCTCGACTCCTGGGGGGCATCTGTCAGTGCAAGACCAATACCTGCCCCCACAGTTCAGCTCCTTGGCAGATTTGACAACTGTCTATGTGGTCTAGAGAGGCCAAATCAGAGAAGCTATTTCACACCATTCTTCCTCTTAGCTGTTTCTAGGGGCAGGGGCCAGAAGAGGGCTCGTGTGTGTGTGTTTTAATATCTTCTATAAGCTATAAATCTGGATGCTTGCACGAGCCTCTCTGCTGTCATTGCACTGCAGGGAGACTCAGAGAGACTTCCTGTACTGCTCTAATGGCGCAGAGAGGGTTAGGAGGGTGGGAAATGTTTGAGTTCAGGCTTCTCTACCTATTATCTCTGTGACCTCAGTGACATTCATTAACATTTTGGGGCTCAGTTTCCTCACGCTGTAAAAGGAGGACGATAGCACCAGAGGTGGTAGAATCTTATAAGGAGTTTAGCATCCGGTAGTTTACAGTAAGTGGCCTATGGTGCTGGGGTAGGTAACCTGTACTCACAGCCCCGAGATGCAACCTGCTTCCGGTTCCTGGCAACTTTTAACAGCATGCTTCTCCTGGAGGCTGCACCACCCGCTCCCTCTCTCCGAGCTCTGTGACTCCTCAGAAGTTGGCACTTAGCTTGATTTTAGTTGTTTTCTGTAGCTTTCCGAACACATTCTTTAGTCTTTTCGGGGGAAGGAAGTGAGGAGGGGGGCGAAGGGGAGATGAGAAGGAGAAAGAACAAAGCACCAGACCTCCGAGACAGGAAGTCTGTGGTCCAACCCTGCCTCTTTCTGAAATCCACCCCAGACTCCTCCTCTCTCCCTTTCCTTTCCTCTGTTCACAGGTTAGAATGACCAATGTCATGCTAACTCTTACTAGTCTCTTGTGACTGGGGAAGAAGGTGCCACTGTGGGGGTAGAGTGACTTGTCCAGGGTGGCTGGGCTGGGAAGTCGAGGAGTCAAGCTCACCACAAGACTGGGGCTTACCTCTCAACTCTTGGCCATTTACCAAGTGTTCCAGGCTTTAGATAGCCCTGGGTGAGGCCCCTCTGGGAACCTCCTCCCCCTCACATGGGAATGGAGGTGTTTGAGCGATTCAGCTTGACTCTTCACTGCAGGCAAAGCCGAGGGTTTTCTGGTCCTCAGCAGAGAGGCTCCTGCTTCCTGGAATCTTGGCTGGATGCTGATGGAAAATTCTGGCCTCTGCTTCACTGTGCCTTTTTGGAGTCTTGGGTCACAGAAGCTGAGTGTTGTGCTTAATTATTCAGAAGCCCATATATCCTCAGTAAGCAAGAAATCCACTCCAACAGGCAAGAAATGCCACAAATTGTTTATCGCTCTTTGTTTTAGATCTGGAGTGGCGGCAGGAAGCAGGGCTGCCACTCTGCCTGCTGAAGAAAATCCCTGTTGGCCTTTGGGTATCAATGTCTTGTCTGGACGAGGCAGGAGCAGAGTGGTCCACAGGTTGGTGCCAGGGGAGGATACCCATAGCTCAGGTACTTGTCCTGCCTCAGATTTGCCCAGTAGCTTTTATGGAGCCAGGAAATGGCTTCTCACACACCCTGGTCTGTCTTCTGATCAGGGTGGGGTGGGACAATGGGGTGGGGCTGGTCAAAAAGGAGCATCAAGAACAGCCAGGGGCTAGCAGCTTTGGTCCTGGAGTTTTTCAGTACAGTAGAATGTTCAGCTTCCGATGCAGGGAATGACCTCCACTTTCTGAACTTTTGTCCCTGTGACCTCTGGTAGGGGGATCCCTTCACACCCCTTTGCAGGGTATTGGCATCAAACAGCAGGAGGCAACCCTGGACTTCTCCGGCCAGGAAAAAGGAGCCAGGAGGAGGAAGAAACTCCATCCCTGAGCTTTGCTGAATTGAGTTCATCTGAGTTCATCTCCTTTTGGGACTGCTGGTCTGAAGTTTCACTCTTGGGTCTCAGCCCCACTCACTAATTGATTTTTCTGTTCAATCTTTTAGCCATGTGTCTGACAAGGCTTACAGTGAGCCAGGTTGGAGCCAGGCCTGGGCCTTCAAACGTCCGTGTCTGTGTAGTGTATGTACGCATGCGCACATGTACGAGCAATGAGATATGATTCTGACAGTCCTCGAGAGATCTCAGTGAAGCTAGGGAGGCAGACTTGTGCCAGAGATGGAGAGGCCTCAGCTGTACAAAGTCAGTCTGCCGAGTGGGGGCATAGGTAGTTCTTCACGGGAAAGGGTGGAGAGTGGCTCTCTCGTGCTGTGGAGGATGACTTGAGGGTTATTCTCCTACATGGAGCTCCTGGAATTGTTGCAGAATATTTTCTTCCAATAAAGGACATGAATGGAGGGGACCAGGAAGGAGTGGCCATGCTTTCCAGGCGAAACGCAGAGAATCGGGCTGAGGGGCGATTGCCTTCTTCACATTTATATGTCCTCTTTATCTGGGACAAGGCCCTCATGCCCAGTGCTCATAGCCAAGAGCCTCCGAGTCCTTATGGTGCAGAGTAAGTGGCAGGGTCAGGACTGGATTCTGGCTCCCGATTCCCACTACATGAAGTGTCTGCAGAGGAGATGTGTTTGTTTCCAGTACAGTCAGTTCTTGGAACATCTAATGTGTCCAGTCATTTTCCTGTGTCTAGTGTGAGGTCTGAGGCCCTACCTAGGCCTGGCAGCTCTGCCTTTGCACAGGTTAGGCTGCTCCCCAGTCCTCAGGTCCCACCCCGTTCTCTTCAGCAGAGTTGGAGGTACACCGTACCTCCAGGAAGATGGACCGGAGGAGGTCGGGCCAAGGGGGAGAAGGGGAGAACAGACGAGTAGTAGGAGGGGCACAGTAGATGTTTTGGGGTTCCCCCCAGGTCCTCACGGCATTTATTGTTTCCATGTATATGGGCCCAGTGACTGCAAACTTTCCGTTTGCCATCTGAGAAGCTTCTGCAGACTTCCTCAGGCTCCTGGAACCTGCGGTCCCACCACGGTGCCTCAGTTCTTTTTCTATTGCTGTGACTGAAGACCATGATCAAGGCAGCTTTAGAAGAAAGAGTTTATTATGGCTTATGGCCCCAGAGTTAGAGTCCATGAAGGCAAGGCAGAGGCATAGCAAGCAGCAAGCAGCAAGCAGCAAGCAGCAAGCAGCAAGCAAGGTGGTTGAAGCAGCAAGCTGAGAGCTCACATCTTCTTGATCCATAAGCATAAAACAGGGAGCGAAGGGGTGGGTGGGTGGGGGCGCACACTAGAAATTACATTGCATTCTCTAAGCCCACCTCTAGTGACACACTTCTTCCGCCTCTTAAAATTCCCAAACAGAGCCACCAACTGGCGATGAAGTGGTCAAAGGCTCAAGGCTATGGGGGCATTTCTCACTCAAAACACCACACACAGTGAATGAACACCCTCTACTAGTAAGTGATTGACTGGTGACTGCGGATGCACCCTGGCTTCCTCTCTGCTGAGGTCTGCACCATTCCCTTGAGCTCCTTGAGTGCCTGGGTATAACCTGCTCATCATTCTTCACTGGCTTCCCTCTTTCCCTGCCCCACACGCCTCTCTCCTTCCTAAACAGACTATGCTTTGTGTCCTCAACCCTTGTCTCAGTATCCGCAGGGTCCACACTGAGATAGTATCTAGAAAGAGATAGAGAGCAGACAGGGTCAGTGAGAAGACCTGAGGCTCTGTGCTATCTACCACAATGAGACCCTGGACTGGTCACTCAATCCCCGTGTGTCTCTGCTGTCATCTTAGGGCCAGCCAGGGCTAATGTGGGTGTCCTGAGCACACGAGCAAATGCTCATGACAGGCTGCAGATGCTGAGTTAGGGAAGCTGCAATGACTGTTAGATGCTGGGGAAGATAGGAAAGCAAGCCACAGGGCCAATTATTAGCATAGTGACTCTGGGATGGGAACTCGGAGTAACAGCGACTCATCAGGATAAGGCAGGCAGAGGACACGTGCCTGGACCTCTAGAATAGGCCGCACTCTCCCTGAGATATCCTGGCTCTAGAAGGGAGGAATGAGAGCTCTAGAAACGTGACAAAGCTGATGGGGAGCTAAGTTCAGTCCAGGGAGTTTACCACGGTGTGGAAAGCTTCCGAGTTTCCTGGAAGGCTCATAATCCCAGCTGCTTGGGAGATTAAGCAGGAAGGTTGCAAGTTCAAGGACAGCCTAGGCAATTTAGTGAGACCCTGTGTCGAGACAGCCTGGAGATGTGTCCATGGCAGAGCCCTTGCCTAGCATGTGTGAGGCCTCATATTCAATCCCCAACACTGAAAAAAAGAAACTTTTTATGGTGCCTGGATACTGTTCCCTCTGTGGGTTGAACTTGCGCACCCTAAATCCCCCTACCACTGACCTGATTTCCAGCATCCAGACTGGAGCCTCATCTCGTAGCTGCTCTCACCACCCCCATTTTGGGGCCCAGATTTCACTGGGAAGCATTTATTACCCGTCAGTGTGATAAATGATAAGTCATATTTTACTGTGAGTTATTCCCAGTCCACGTGAAGCACAGATCTATGCCTGGAGAGTTATTAACTACTTACCACAGAATCTATAAAAACCTCATCATTTTCCCAGGGTCCGCCTCCTCCAAAGAGGGAGACAGGGAAGGGACTGAAAGGCCCAGCTAGGTGCTCAGCTCAGGGAAGGCACCTGGCTAGGATCTGGGTCCTCTGGCTTTCTGTGTGACTGTGACTCTGGGTAGTTCTGGGACTCAGTTACCCCTGAGAACAAGTAGGCATGGGGAGGAAAGGTTTTGGAAGTTGTGAGCTATGAGCCACACCATGGCCAATAATATTGTTTAGTACTGAAATGGAATAAGGCTGACAACGATGATTCTATTAATTAACTTTTTTAATTGAGAGAGAGGGAGTGTGTATGTGCGTGTGTGCATGTGTTGGGGCATGCGTGTAGCAGTCAGAGGACAGCTTTCCGGAGCTGATTGTCACCTCCCACCTTGCTGAAGCACTTCCTCTGTTGTTTCTGCTGCTGGGCTATGTGCTTGAAGGTAACTGGCTTATATGAGCTTCTGGGCGGTTGTCCTGTCTCCCCCTCCTATCTCTCCATAGGAGTGCTGGGGTGTACAGCTGGGCACCATCACATCCAGCTTTTTACACGGATTCTAGGCTTTGAACTCAGGTCATCGGGCTTCGTTAGCTGGTGCTTTGACCTCCCGAGCCGTCTTCCCAGCCTGACAAAGTGATTGTGATTCACATTCTGCGGAACCACAGTCTTAATTGTGCCACACAGAGAGGACAAATTGCTTAATTCTTTTGTCTGATTAGGGATCCTGCGCATCAGTCAGCACCCTGGCAGGAGCCAGATGGCGTGAACGCATTATTATAATTCCGGTATGGGTTTTAGTAAAGGAACAATTTGTCAAGGTGTGGGCAGGGTGTGGGTGTGTGATCCTACCAGGTGGGACAGGGCTAGTGACAGGTGTATTGTGATGGAGCTGACACTACTTAGGTGGTGAGGGACAGAGAAGAGAGAGTGTAGCCAGAAGTCAAAATGGCCAGGGTTGTGTCATGCTGGCTGAAGGTGGCCCTGCAGGAAGGGAGCCTAGGACACGACTCAACAGGAGCCAGAGGCAGTCAGGGCCCAGACTGGGTGTTAGGTGGATAGGTGGAGGAAGGACCTGAGAGGCCAAGGAGGGACCCTGCCTCAGCAAAGGGGTCCGCACCGACATGTTGTCTGCAGCCACCCAGAGGCACGGACCCCCCACCTGCCTCCTAGTTCCCTCTTCCCCTGTTTTAGAGACTGAACCCTCCCTAAGAGCAAGCCCAAGTCATCGTCCCTGTAAATCTCTCTCTGTTAACAGCAAACTGTGGTGCTGAGGTTTGTGAAATCCGGTTCAGCGTCCAACGTTAACCCTCCTCATCACCTCCTCACCATCACCAATGTGATGGGTTAAAGTTTCATTACGCAAGGATCCCCGGGACCTCGGGACTCCCCGAATACCTGGAGCAGAATAACTTCTGCTGCTCTCCTGTGGTATTTTCTCCCCAGGTCCCCAGCCCAGTGGCAAATCCCAAAGGCCCAGAAAGCCTCACTGCTGCCTAGAGACCTGCACCTCTCACCAGAGATGTGACCTGCCTTTCAAGCCCTCTCACTTCCCCCTCAGATCCTTGCTTCCTCCCAGGAACTCACTTCCTCCCAGAGACCCTCACTTCCTCTCAGAGCCCCTTGCTTTCTCTCCCAGAGACCACCACTTCCTCCAAGAGTGCCTTGCTTCATCTCATCTCCCCCCCTGCAGACAGATAGACTCCTCTTTTTGACCCAGCTCTTTGCTGGGAGCTGGAGATGGGCTCGCTTCCCTTAGGTACAGGTCTTGTGGGATGGGAACAGGGAAATATGGGTCTTCCACAATTTCTGCCTAAGATCTGCTGTCTTGGAGTCTGAGGAATTCTGGAGTGGGAGAACTGGAATGGAAAGAGTCTGGCTTTTTCTGATATACCCTTTGAGGGGTCCAGCTCCTGTCTGAATAGCTCCAGGGGAAGGAGACCCCTCACTCTTTAAGGCAGCCTGTTCCCTAGTTAAGGAGAGCCCTGGCTGTCTTAAGTGTTTGCTCCTGACAAAGGAGAATGGGGTATAGAGAATATTAGACACCAGTGTGACACAGGCAGTCACCACTGTGGCTTTGACTGGCCTCAACTGTGTGACTTCAGAGAAGGCTTGGAAATGCAGGGTGCTTCCTGCTCTGCCTGGCTCTGCCTCCGGCCACTAGTCCTAGAGCTAATTCTTCAGCTGCCAGTCAGGGGGAGCTGAATTAACCCCTGGGCCATATGTATCTCAGGGCATGTCAGGCTATCTGCTTCCAGCCTCACCCTGGAGACTTACCTGACAATTCTTCTTGGGCTGCTGCCTAGGTCCACTTCTGTCTGCTTCTCACACACCCCAAGTTAGCTTCCAAGTCCGCATTCCTCTGGCATGCCATGACACCTCATCCCCTCCTCCACACACCTTTTCTGCATCTTCTCAGGTAGCTGTGGGCTTCTAGACAGCACCCCTCACATATGAGAAGATGGGGGAGCAGAAGATGGAACTTACAGATTACTGTCTAAGTCTTCCTCATCCTTATGATCTCCCCACCCTCCCCTCTGGCTGAATCCTCCCTCCCTTCCCTCCACCCCTATCCTAAAGGAGCCCCCCCACTTCCTACTCCCAATGTATTGTACTCCCCTCCCTTCTCCCCCACCTCCTGCAATCAGATTGTAGCCCTTTCTTTTCCTGGCTACAATACCTGCTCAAATTCGAGATGTATTTACCTTATTTTTTAAAAGCCTGTGCACCAGCCCAGATAATGTCTGCTTTTGTGGAAGAATTAGAAAATACAGGTAAGTGTAAAGAAGATAAAAACCCACAATCTACCACCTGGAGATAGCCATGGTTGAAATCTTGGGTGTATATCTTTTCAGACTTACACGAGGATATCTTTCTCCTGTGAGAACGGCATCGCACCATATGTATTATATTGCAAACCTGCCGTTTCACCTGAAATATATGGGGGCAGCTTCCCACACCAATAAATATGCTCCCTACGTAGCGGTTTACAGCCTTGCTGCGCTCTGCAGTGTGGATCAGGACTGGGGTACCTAGAGTGCAGAGCTGGATGCCCCACCCCCACCCCTGCTGTGGTCTTCTCCCTGCTCTGTTGGCTTCTGTCCCTGGAGTCTCCTCATTCCATTTCTTCAAGTTTAGTCAGAGCTTGGTTGGACGTGTGATTCTGTCCTCCCTGCCTCTTTCCTCCAACTTTGTCTCTCGTCCTGGAACCCGCGGCTGGGGGCAGTTCAGAGGCGGCCCTGGATGCTCTGTTTTCAGGGGCAGTAGGTGTGGGGGGGTGTTAGTAGGGAGTCGGCATCGAGTGCTGTTGGAATATTAGTCAATACACTTTCCTGCCTCTCCCTCCTTAATGTTTGCACCTCCATGTTGCCTCACTGTTTCTAGCCTCGGGTCAGAAGCCACCTCCTCCAGGAAGCCTTTCCCTCCCTGAATACCCACACTATGTGACCTTTTCTTGGTTATGGACCTTGTCACAATCAGTTGTAACTAGTGACCCTATGGATGGGTGGGGTGTCGGTTTTGCTATTGGCTGGTTGGATGACTGTCGAAGTGCCTTTTCTCTGGCTGTTAAGAAACACTGTGGTCAAGGCAATTTATGGAAGAAGAGTTTATTTGGGGGCTTGTCTACAATTTCAGAGGGTGAGTCCATGACCAGCGTGGCAGGCGCAAGGCAGCAGGCAGGCGGGGAGGGCACTGGAGCAGTAGCTGAGCGCTTACACATGTTGTGATAACAATAGGGGGGAGGGGAACACTGACGGGTGGAGGGAGGAAGGGAGGGAGGGAGGGAGGAAGAGAGAGAGAGGGAGGGACAGAGGGAGCCCCGTGTGCTAACTGGGAAAAATGTCAGTTTTTACAAACCTTCAGGTCTGCCCCCAGTGGCATACCTCCTCCAACAAAGCCACACCTCTGCATTCTCCTCAAACGATCCACCAACTGGGAGTAAGCATTCAAGCCTATGAACCTAGGAGACTATTCACAGTGAGACCACCACAGTGATCTAGGGCAGACTCCCAAGTCTCAACTTATTTACCTGTAAAACGGAGACAGTACCAATACCGTGTCAATGACCTCAACAGCTCAGACCCAGGGGAACGGGCAAAGCCTTCCTCTGGTCTGTGTGCAGAGGCGGACAGTGTGTGCAAAACCTGAAACCTTCAATTTCCTCCTCCAGGATGCTAGCCACCTGACACCTCCTCTAGAGCAGTGGTTCTCAACCTGTGGGTTGTGACCCCTTTGCGGGTAGAATGACCCTTTCGCCAGAGTCTCCTAAGACCATTGGGAAGCACAGATATGTACATTATGATTAATAACAGCAGCAAAATTACAGTTATGAAGTAGCAACAAACACAATTTTACGGTTGGAGGGTCACCACAACATGAGGAACTGTATTAAAGGGTCGCAGCCGTAGGAAGGTTGAGAACCACTGATTTACAGCGATCTCCTGCTAAGACAAGCTAAACCTGCCTCCTGTTCAGCTGGATACAGCAAACCTGCTTCCTGGGTTCCAGCTTGATGCCGGTGTTGTATCTCCATCAGAGCACCCAGCCCGGCAGTTCCCAGCTTTTCGGAACGTGTGTTAGTGTTTCTGTCCTCCCTTTCTTCCCTTGTGTCCAAGTCAGGGTTCCAGGGCCAAGTCACGCAGAAAGGCAAAGGCATTCACACATATTTTGAAAAGTATGTTCTACCCAGGATCTGGAGAGAGGGATCAGTGATTAAGGCTCTTACTGCTCTTGCAGAGAATGTGGATTCAGTTTCAATTATCCACACGGCACCTTACAACCCTCTGTTAACTCCAGTTCCAGGGTGACGTGTATCTGTGAGTCTGTGGCCAGTCTGGTCTACATAGTGAATTCCGGGCCAGCCAGGGCTACATGGTAATATTAAAAGAAAAAAGAAAAAAAAAAGGTCTGTTAAAAGGATCTGGCAGCGGGAAAGTTCACTCCAGGAGCTCAACTCTGTGGTCCTCAGAGGCTAGGAGCCTCTGCTCCCTGGTACCTTTGTGCCCCTGCTCCCTAACTTCTAATTACCCAAATCCTGTCAATGTCAGGGACACGGAGAGTGGAAGCTCTGATGCCCAGTCTGGTGGCTGCTGAATGTCCTACAAGAAGCTCAAGGTGGCTCCATTTTCTGTCTCAGAATTGGGGGAACATGCGATGGTTGGCAAGGCTATGGGAACATCTTGGGTGCAAGGCAGGAAGAAGCTGGGTGAGAAAGGGAATGAGAATAACTCGCTAAGTACACAGAGGGCAGCCTGGGCTAAGCTGTCTCCTGGGATCCCTATCACTGGAGAGAACTCATAGAAAGACCACATGAGTTGGAGTTTGAATCTTGGCCCTGCCATGCCCTAGCTCTTTTATCTTGGGCATGTCATATGACCTCTCTGAGCCTCAGTGTTTCCTCATCTACACGACAAATGTCATCATAGTGTTCCCAGGCTGTGGAGATGAAATGTCCGTGTGTCCAGCATCCGCCAAATCCTCTGCCATCTGGTTTCCTCTCACATTCTTTTCGTCACTGATATTTCTTCTCCTTTCCGGCAGAGAGAGCTCAAGGTCCTAAGGGTCCCTGGGCTCCTGTGGACACTCTACTCATAAAGACTTCCTGTCTCATACCCCTCTGTTGGGCTTGCTGAGATCTAGACTCCAGATCCCTGTGCCCCTCATTGCCCACACTCCACTAGACTGCTGCGTTCTTGCTGAGAATCCCACCCACCCAGACCGGTGCTTCCTTGCAAACACCAAAGCATGCTTCCAGGGGGATCTCGGTGAGATCCCTAGCATTCCGGCAAGGCCAGGTCCACACCCTACTGGGGGCAGCAGGCTCCGAGGTGAAGCCTCACTTGGGACCTTTCTGGACTACAGGAATATAGAGCCCCAACTGAGACACACAGTGTCACTGGTGTTCTGGAGACTACCCCTCCTAGACTTCTATATGAACAGTAACGATCCGAGAGGTGGTGGCTTGCCAGGCTCCAAGAACACAGATGGGGTGAGCTGGCAGCCGGAACTGGCTTTCCCCATTTCCATTTGGACCCCGGATGTCATACATTGTTCCTGGTGTGGCTCCTGTGTCTGTCTAAGCCCTGGGACTGGGGAAGCTGGTGCCCAGCCTCACCCCTTTATCTCGCTGTGGGATACTTGGGTTCTAAGGCACCAGGAAGTCTGCTGTGACGGAGCTGAGTGGCTTCAGGACCCCTGGCAACAAGGTTCTAGGTGATGGATTTCTGAAGTTGTGGAAGCTTTCTTAGGAAAGCTAGAGTCCTTCCTCCACTGGACCACCGTAGGTGGCTGCCGCATTTGGAGCTTAAATGTCTCCTACATCCTTGTGTGTTAAAGGCTGGGGTCCACAGGGTGCTGTACCAGGGGAGGTAGAGCCTTTAAGAGGTGGGTCTTAATGGGAGGTATTTCGGTCATTGAGGGCTGGGCCCTTAAAGGGCTGTGTGAGATTCTCATCTTTCTCTTCCTCTCCTCGGCCATGAGGTGAGGGCTTGTGCTGTCACGGTGTGCTCTGCCACATCCTCCCGCCACGATGAGAGACTACAGACCCAAAAGGAATGAGTCAGCTGATCATGGACCATAGCGTCTGAAACCATGGGCTGAAGTCTTTATTAGCTGGCTATCTTAGGTGTTTGTTGTAGTAATGGGCTGCCAACTGACCCAGTAGGTCCCTTCCTGGGAGTGAGGGTTGAGGAAGGTCCCCGCAGTTCCCATACCCCACAGAACCTAAAGAGGTTTCCTCACTGAGCCATATTCTAGTTCTGAGAATACGGCAGCAGCCCTGCTTCCCTAGCTGCTGCCCAGACTGGGGAAGCAAAGGGTCCCAGTGGGTATTTAGCCTCATGTCACCGGCCTGCTGCAGAGGCTGGGAGACTACACTCTGCTTCCCATCAGCATGCTGAGTCCCGGCTTTGTTTCCAACCTTCCCCTGAAGCGGTACTTCTGCACCATCCCTCCACAGCTGGTGAGGGCAGTGGCCTCCCTGAGTGCTGGGGAGACTTAGCTGCCTTCTAAGACATCAGGAAAACCCAAGATGTTCGGCTCTGTTGAGCTTGTGTGTCCTGGAAACTTTCGGTCCACAGCCCAACTCTGGCCGAGCTGGAATTGCATATGGCAGGTGTAGGGTGGGGCAGTACCACACTCTTACCAGTGCTCAGTGCTTCTGAAGGCCCCATCCTGGTCGGCTTCGATCGGATTCGTTTGAGGGTCACCCGAAAGTGGCCGGTCTGCTCTCCAGAAAGTTGCAAGTCCACGTGGCCATTCCTCACAGCCTCCCAGATTCCACAGTGTCTTTCCTGGATGGGACCCTGGCTTGGGAAGTAGTTGGCATTGCTCCCCCTGGGTTTTAGACTGGGATAGAATGTGCTTCTCACACAGGATGGAGAGAAACAAGTAATTCTAGAATAAACCGACCTCACAGTGGGCTGAGAAAGGGCCATCGCTTGTTGGGAGCAAGAAGGAGGAATGTCTGGGAAGACTTCCACGAGAAGGGAGGCAGGGAGAGGGTCTGTGGAAGGTGGTGGGTGGGTACCTGTCCCAGAGCATCCCAGGTGCTGGTGCAGAAGCCCGACCCTGATAGATGGCCTCAAAGGGCATGGTGTGCCAACACACACGCTCTGATTTACAAAGCTCACCTTTATCAACATCTGCTTGTTTTCTCCCCTGACAAAGGCAAACAGTTTCAAGGATAAATCCCAGAGTGACTCCAGGGATGTTCTGCCCTCAACCCCATCCCTGACTGCAGGGCCCGAGGGGATAGACAGTGTGCAGCCTCCTGCGTTTATCACAGCCACGCAGAGCTCTGGTGGCAGAGCTGACAGCGCCGCGGTCACGTGGAGGTAATATACAGAGGCTTGGGAGAGGGCCCCAGAGAGGAGGCTTGGTGTTCGCCCTTCAGATACAAAGTCACTCCATTTATTTATTTAACTATTTGTTTGACTATTTATTTATTATTTATTTGTTTACTTATTGAATGAGGACAGCTGTTTACAATTGTCATTTGGGGGTGTGAACACAGGACCTAGAAAGGTGGCGACAGGAAACTTGTTCCTCTGCAGCATCTCCGGAAGCAGCAGCCAATGGTACCCTTGTGGCTTCAGCCTTGATGGCTGCCAGGTGGGTGACCTGACTCATCGTTTATTTCTGGGACTGCTCTGGAGCTGTGACCCCCAGGATCCTAGAATACTGTACATCTGGAGCCTCTGTGATCACATTGAGGATGTCACAACCTGTACTGGAGACCCCGTGGCAGAGAGTCCGCCCCACATCCCAGAGTTCGCCCCTCATCCCAGAGTCAGCCCCTCATCCCAGAGTCCGTTCCGCATCCCAGAGTCCTCCCGTGGTCCTCTCACTGGAATTTTGGGTGTTGGATTCTGAACCTTTCGAATTCTTTCCTTCTATAATAAAATCACACCTCAAGCAGGGTGTGATTTTAAGTTGTATCAAGGATTCTGTGGGATTCTCACACCCCGTGGAGGTGAGAAAGAATCTAGTTCTCACTCATACTCCAGGAAAGGGGTGGGGTATGGAGGAGGGGCGGAAGAGAACCCAGCCTGTGCTCTCCTCTTCATTGGCTTCCCTGGATAGAGAGGTCTCAGAGCAAAGCCCCCACCCAGACCTTTCTTCCAGGCCTGAAATGCACAGGATTTCTTCCGTCACGGATGCATTGTCTTCTGGGTAAACCACTATGTGAAAAGTCTCCCTGGGGAACCCGCGGAAGCCAAAGGTCTCCTTGGGTCCCTGCTTGCACCTTGAGGACAGTGGTCCATTTCCAGCCATCTGGCTTGGCTGCAGAGCTGGGAAGCAGTGAAGCAGTTGGAGGAGACGGCATCTGACTTCTGAGCCAGTTGCTGTGGGAAGCCCACCCTCTGTGACTGACGCCCCCCCCCCCCCCCCCCCCCCCCCCCGCCTTCCCTCG
>NW_026068174.1:427178-588263 GCF_014885135.2 Alexandromys fortis
CCCTCAGTCTGCCCCAACTGTTAACCACATTCAGAGGAACTAGTTTGATCCCATGCTCGTTCATTCCCTGTCCAGTTGGAGTTGGTGAGCTCCCACTAGCTGGGGCACACTGTCTCAGTGGATGAGCCCCTCACGGGAGACAAGCTCCGTGTTTTGAATTCTCCATGATTTGAATTGAATGATAAGGAAAATCATGGTTAAAATCCTCATGATTTGAATTAAATGGTAAGGAAGATACTTACCATTAGATGCAGCAGGCCAGGTTTTGCCGTGGTAGCAAGGGCCAACTTTTTTTGTTTGTCTGTTCAGTTTGTTTTTTGACAAAGAGTTTCTCTGTGAAGCCCTAGCTGTTCTGGAACTCACTCTGTGGACCAGGCTGGCCTCAAACTCACAGAGTTCCACCTGCCTCTGCCTCCTGAGTGCCGGGATTAAAGGCGTGCGCCACTGCTGCCCTGCTAGGGCCGACTCTGGCAGGCAGAAGTCTGCTTGTTACATCTGCAGAGGTGTCCTCCTAGTGGGACACGGGCTGCTTGCAGCTCAGCTCAGTTCCCCTTCCCACCACAGGTCGCAACATGGGAAGATGCCCCGGGGCGCTCATTTCTATTGCCACCCAAGACTAGGAGCGACACATGTCACTTCTTGACAGCCCACTGGTCAGAACTGTGAGTAGCCTCATCCAACAGCAGAGAGGTTGGGGAGTACGGGGAAACATCCCACATGAAATATTAGTGAGTATGGCAGTTTCTGCCCATCTCTGTCTCTCTCTCACTGCCAGGTGGCCTGGGAAGCCCCAGGGTATAGAGAGATGGCCGTCTGTCCCAGAATACCTAGAATAATTGAGATGCAGTAGGTGGTGGCTGGGGAACTCTAGAAAACATCTTAGACCCACCTCCTCCTCCTCCAACCACTTTATAGATGATTAACAAGCAACCCAGAGAGGCTTAGTGAGTAATTGAAAGGCACACAGCAACGTAGACCAGAGCTGACCCAGCCAGGACTCCCAGCGTCTCCCAGTTGCGCACACCTATCCGCACACCCTTCCAAGGCCTATTCCTGTGGGCAGCTAGGACCTGGCCAGCCTCCTTCTCCTGCCTCCATTCATCCTGGGTGTGACGGGCAATTCGTCAGGGTGCACCATTGTGCTGGCTTTAACGACCACTTTAGATACAGCCATCATGAGGATGCATGGCAGCTGCGGTGGACGACGATGTTTGTAATTAGCAGAGAAATCAGAGAAGGAGACACGGGAAGCTTTTATAATCGGGCGAACCCCAGAATTGAAATAACTCTGCTAATTGTGCCTGCGTGCTTATTCACATGAAAATGGTTAGTAAATAAAGCTGAGGCTCCAGCTCCCTCACCCCGTTGTCTCTAGGGGCTGAGACCCACCATGAAGCCAGCTGGGCGGGGAACTTGAGGACAGACTGTATGCCAGGTGCTGTTCTCACCGCTTTGCCTGCATTCATTCTGTGCCCATGGTTTTGAGGAAACAGGCACGGTGGGTGGAGGATCTTGCCCCAGGTGAAGCGGTAGAGGAAATCTAGCTTTGCTATACTTTTCTTTTTAATACTGGGTGTTGAACCTAGGGCCTCATGCGTGTTAAACAAGCATTCTGTCAATGAGCTACATCTTATTAATTAATTAATTAACTAAAATGCTGGGAATGGAATCCAGAGCCTTCCACACACTAGGCAGACACAAACACTCACTGTATCCCCAGGCTTCTTTTTCACTTTTTACTTTGAGGCAGGGTGTCCCTGACTGTCCTTGACTTTTCCTGCATAGCTCAGGCTGCCCTTGAGTGTGCAGCTCTCTCCCTCAGCCTCCTGAGTAGCTAGGATTACAGACCCGCGCTACCAAGTCTGATAGGCTCCGAAGTTCTTAACCGCTGGGCTATGAGAAGGAAACTGGGCTTTTGTATGTGGCAAGGATTTCCCTCTGGCATCCTGGAGATCCAACGGGAGTGTGAAAAGAATTCCGGGAGCCTGTGAACTCGGCCAGGGAAGAGTTGCATCTCCATTTTCGCTAAGCTTTCAGTGAAATTGAGGATTTCATTGTCGATGTGGGCAACAAGCTACAATAGCATTGGCAGAAGCCGAGCTTATCGGTAATAGAAATCATGGGTGTTTTCAAGCCTTATTCCGGAGGTTTAAATATCTCGAGAAACAACTTTAATTCCTCAATGCTTCCTGCCACTACATCTCGCCCTTGATACATTAAGAAAAAGGCATGTATGTGACTAAAATGCGCATTTTCTTTTAAAAGCCCACCGGACAATGCCTGAGGAAACGGCTTCCCCTGCAACTCTATACATCGCGCTTTGGTCTTTTAAAGGCAGGATTCTGAGAAGAGATGCCTAGGCCCCACCAGACCTGCAGACTGACGGACACAAGGCAAAGGATGGAGAGAGCCCACTGCACCCCAAGCCAGAGACCATTACCCATGTGGAAGGGGCCCTGGCTGCCCCTTGCCCAGCTTGGTCTGGAGCCGCTGGCCTATTTCTACTCCTGTGTGGTGTGTGCCCACAACCCCCAGCCTGGTCCGCTGCCACAGCGCCTCTCCGACTCATTGGGGCTCTGCTCTGAGGAGCAGATGAGGGGCAGCACCTGTGCCCCTAGGAGAGCCTAGGATTCTCTGTGGGGAGGGACTCCCTCAGGGTGGCCATCCAGGTTAATTTATGTATATGTACATGTGTGTGTGTGTGTGGAGGTCAGAGGTCAACTTCAGGGTTCTTCCTTTATCACTTTCTATTTATTTGATACAGGATCTCTCAGCAAACCTGGAACTCTCTAATTCAGCTAGACTGGCTGGCTAGCCAAGCCCAGGATCCTCCTGTCTCTACCTCTCCAGGGCTGGGATTGTAGATGCCTAGTGCCAAGTTTGGCTTTTGACTTGAATGCTGAGGACCTGAACTCGGGTCCTCGTGCTTATGCAGCAAGCTCTCTTACCCGCCGAGTCCTCTCACTAGGCCCTCCGGCATGGTCACCTTGGCTGCACATCTAGGGAAACCGCGGCACAGAGTGGCTCCACTTCTGACCCAAGATTACACAGTGACGGAACTAGGAGCCAAATCCTAGCTCTCGGATAGCAGAGGCAGAACTCTGACTCTCAGACCTGTGGCACGGTGTGCAATGCTCCAGCAGGCCTTGTATAACGGAGCAACTTGCATAACTGAAGACCAGTCCTGACACAGGTGGGTCGGTGTTTCTGTTGATGAGCTGAAGCCACCCTGCTGCACAGCAAGCGTGCAAACACAGTTTACAATTCAGCAGGCCTGACAGCTTGAACATTCTTCATGCTCAAAAAAAAAAAAAATGCAAATGATACATAGTATTTCATAGTTTGCATGTAAAGTGAGACTCTATTAATATCCTTATGTCACAGTGTCAAATTCACATAATGCTAAATCTTATAAAAACACGGAGACACCTGTTGCTAAGTGACTTGGATGTCCACCTATCTGGCGGGGCTAGAGTGTGAGCTGCCAAGGGTAGGTCTAGCTTCATATGTGCACGTCCCCCGTGCCTCATACAGTGCCCAGTGCCAGCTCAGGAGGGGCTGTCCAGTGAGCACAGTCTAATCAAAACCATGCTGTCTGGTTGGTTCCAGCTTAGGAGGATGGGGCGGTGGTGGTGGTGGGGAACTTCCTGGAAAATGACTGTGCAGTTTTGAATGAGAAATGTTCCCCGTAGGCTCATGGATTTGAACACTTGGTTCCCTAACGGACAATGCTGTTTTGAAAGGTTGCGGAAGCTTTGGGAGATGGAAGAAGCGGGCTACTGCGGGTGGACTTTGAGGCTTTCCAGTCTGGCCCCACTTCCTGACGGTTCTCTGCCTTCTGTTTGGCTGAGATGTGAGACAGCAATGAGCTCCAGCTGCCCCAGCCAGCACTGCTATCACCACCATGCCTTCCCTGGTGAGATGGATGATGCTCCCCCAACAGGGATCCCGGGTAAACTCTCCCTCCCTCCCGCTAGTTGCTTCCTGTCAAGGATTCGGTCCTAGCAGCAGGAGAAGTAATGGCTGCGGTGGTGCTTCCAAGGAGTTTCCTTGATCTCAGGTTTACCACCACCTTTAAAGAGCCAACAGCGGGGGGGGGGGGGGGGGGGGGAAGCATGGCAGCCGATAGTGAAAAGGGGGCAGGACAGAGAGAATCACGGCCATGAGCGACAGAGGAAGCGCTCCACATGGGAGAGCTACATTCAGAGTGAGGGGATGCTCAGGGCATCAGTCTGCCAGCAATGATGACCGATTTCTGGGTCACTTAACAGAAGAGAGGCTCTGTTTAACATTCATACAACCTCCTGAGTGAAGTGAGGCTGGGAAGACTCGTGGGGATAGTAAGAATCAATGGGCCACCATTTTTTCTCCTCTGTGAGAACCCTGCTCATGGCTACCCAAAATAAAGACGGCATTTGTTGGCTTCCCTTGCAGCTAGCTGTGTGCACAAGATTAAACTCTGGACAAACAAGGCAAGCAGAAATAGTGTCTACAGCTTCCAGGAGGTGTCCATTAAGAATATGCTTATATTCATCTACTTTTTTCTTTCCTGTTAGCTGCAATGCACTTGTAATGGCTAGTATGGGGGCAGCCACATTGGGCCATGAGGAAAAAAGCCATGGAGCAGCCAAGTGGATGAAGCTTGAGTCCTTGACATAGAAGGTACCAGAAGATCCCTGGGTCCTCCTGGAAACATTACTGACTTATATAGCTTCTCCCTTGCCTTGTGGTTGGGACTCAACCTCTTTGATAGCAGCCACTGTGCTATGTGATCTCACTTGAAGGGGATGGGGTGAGTGACATGGGGGAAACTCAGCTACAAAGGGACAGGAGGAGGGCTGGCACTTCAGTCCCGACACAAAGCGGGGTTCAGTGTTCCTTGTCCCAGAAGTAAAGTGTTTAGTGAAAGAAAATACTCTTTGGCGTATGGGATGTGGGGGAGAGTATCATTCCTGACTTGCCCATTGTTCATCACATGCTCCCGGCTGACTCTTCCTCACCTGAGGAGCAAGAACAGGCACCTTCCTTCATGGGGTTGGGAGAATGAGAGTTGATGTCCACAAAGGGCCCGTTGGAGGCAGGTGCTCTGGATCATTGGTTTGAGAAGCCAGGGACCTGAGCCCTCCCAGGCTGAGAGTCCCATCAGGAGAGAACCCTTCCGGCATCCCCTAGAGTTGAAGGACCTATATGATGGTCTGGGGTCAGCTGGGTATACTGTGAGAATTGACAGAGTGGAAGAAACCCAGGTGAGGTGGGCCTGTTAGAGGTGGTGTGTGTGTATGTGTGTGTGTTGTGTGTGTTGTGTGTGTTTATAGTTGAGATAAAGGATCTGGATGGGGTGGGAGCCCCAGTATGAGCCAGTGGTACTTCCTGTTATGAGTGACTCCAATTAAGTCCAAGGTCACAGGAGAGTTGGTTGGAGGAACAGGTCCCAGAACCAAGGTCTCTCTACCAGCTCATGAGAGGTCCCCCCACACCTCTTGGAGGCCACCACCCTTCTCCCTCTTCCCAAAGCCTGTATTTCCCTGATTAGGATGCTAATGGAGAGAGGGAGGGAGTGGAAGAGCTGTGGAGCCAGAGAAACACCCAGGATGGGGAGCCAGTGGCTAATTAAAGGCTCCATGTCAAAGAGGAATGCCAAGTAGGTAATTTCCATGCCATTTGAATAATGGGGGAGAAACGTTTACCATTTCTCAAGTTTGCTTATTGAAAAGAGAGAGGAATAAGGAAAAGGGAGGGGAAAAGGGCTGGAGGGGTGGCCACATGCTGTTGAGGAAGTTGGGGGAGGGGAGGAGCAAAGGGAGGAAGGGAGGAAGGTACAGATGTGAAGGGAGCTATCTTTTTTGCCTTTGTTTGCCAGGGACTTGGAAGGACCCTGGAACTTGGGCTGGTGGAGAGGACAGCTGTGATGCAGGGTTCCAGCAGAGCTAAGGAAAACTCCCTTCCTGTGTGTACTGCCCTTGTCAGGTTACAAAAGTTACCCACATCCTCTGCCTCCCTGAATCCCAAAAATGGTCTGTGAAATGGGCAGGACAGGGATGGTGGTGATGATGGTGGTGACAGTGGTTATGGCCATGATGGCAAAGAAAATGTTGATGACGGTGGTGTTGATGGTGGTGTTGATGGTGGTTGTAGTGGTGATGATGGTGGTGATTATGATGACGGGGTGGTGGTGGTGATGATGGCTATGATGATTTGAGGTGACAAAACGAGATCCTAGGGGAGAGAGTGAGTTGCACAAAGCCACCCTTGTTCACCAACTGATCGATTCAGTCGTTTAACAAAGCCGTTTCTTGTGTATCAGACCCAGAACCATGTGCTAAAGATCCAAGGGAGAATAAACCATGGCCCTGCTTCCAGGGAGTTCTAGAGATGAACGGGTAGAAACATCCACTGCTAGGTGTGTGAGTGCCAAGGGCAGGGGACCCTCGCCTGCTACGGTGGCAGGGGCTCTTCAGATGGATCGCCTTTAAAGTGAGATTTCCAGGGTGGGGTTTGTCAGGCTGAGGGAATGGCGTATGTGGAGACATGACGTCCACTGAGCGCTTCTCCTTCCCAGGGACTAGTGAGGGCCCTGTCTCTTTGGAGCCACTCTGGGACCCAAGCTTCCCCAGAGCCCTCAAATGGGGCCTCTGAGCTGCTCCTCTAGGTCCTGGCCTCCCTGAAACAGGAAGCCAGGTCTTGGGTGAAGCCACCCCCGCCCCCCGTGGCTCTGGTTTCAGGTCATGGGTGGAGGGTCTCTGTGGCTTTGGTCTCAGGTCGTGGGTGGAGGGCCCCCATCCCTCTGGCCTATACTCCTTACTGATAAGTTATCTCTGTTTTTACTGTAGTCAGATAAATACCTAACAAGAAATAATTCAAAGGAGGGATTTGTTTTGACTCATGGTTTGCATGTCATGGTGAGGAAGACATGGCGGCACAGGTAACCTATACCAGTGGCAGTAGGAGTGCGGGGCTGCTTGCTCACATCTCTGCAGATCAGGGAGCAGAGAGCAGTGAACACTGGCATTCCACGGGCTCCTACCCACTTCTATTTATTTTTTTTCCCCTTTTTACTCAGAGTAGGAGCCCAGTTTATGAAATTCCCACACTGTGGATGGGGCCCCTCCTCAGTCAATACTCCCTGGAAATGCGTTCAAAGACATTCCCAGGAGCGCGTTTCTTGAGTGTTTCTAAATCTAGTCAGGACAGTGGCAGCATTTTACCTTCTGCATTTCTGGTGCTGGATACCCCACAAGCCTGGCTAACCCGGAGCATCTATCCTTCCCAGGGAGAGCCGACACTTGGGAGACGCCTGCCTTATGTAAGTCCATATTCCACTCACTTGCTTTATGGGTGTCTTCTGCTCCAAGCCACTATTCCTTCCTGCCCCAGAGCCAGGACTAAGCACCTGGAGGTGACAGTCCCTCACCCTCAGACTCACTGAGATGATTCGAGCAAGGTCGGCTTCAACCTACCTATTTTGTGGTACCCATGTCTGTTTTGGAGACCATAAACCCTTGCTCATGTCTCCCTCTTACTCTCTCATCTCCCAAATTAAATCTGATGCTGCCCCACGTGGCTCTGTATGACATGACACTGTTCCTCTGAGACCTCTGACAAGCTGCCTTTTCAGTGGCAGTTGTCTCCTCATCTGAGGGCTTCCCAGTACCTGAGTAACAATTATAACTGCATCCTAAGTACCACCTGCATCATCCGCATATTAATGCTTAACAAGCCCAAAAGAGTGTCTTCAAACAACAACAAACGTTTATTACACTAATGATTTCTTTGGGTTAGAACTGTGGGGTTAGTCCATCTGTGGCCCCTGGCCTAGAATTTCTCAGGAAGTCCCAGCTGGTGTGCTGGGCCATCTGAGATGTTTCTAGGGCTAGAAATCCTGCATCAGGTGCCCAGCTTCACAACAGCCCATCTCCCTGACTAGTGTGGCAGTCTTTAGAGGAACCCGCATCCACACTTTAAAGGCCTCCTTCTGAGACTGTTTAAGTGTCTTCACAACCTGGCGCTGGCTTTCCCTAGAGTGAGACAGAAGTAGAAGAGTCTTCAGTGACCTTGCCATGTCTCCTATATCACACATTGCTGGAGCAGACCACACAGGGAAATGAATCACAGAAGGACCTGGACACTGGAGGATGTCCTGGGACCAGACAGCACAACCTGCCTCCCAGAGAAAATCAGAGTGGCCCTGTGGTATGACTGTGATGTGGTTTGTGGACTGTGTACCCATGGACCATGGTGTAGGATACGGACCGTGCACCTGTGGACTGTGCACCCATGGACTGTGATGGGAATGTGGACTGTGATGGGGATGTGGACTGTGCACTCATGGACTGTGATGGGGATGTGGACTGTGATGTAGGATGTGGACTGTGCACTCATGGACTGTGATGGGGATGTGGACTGTGATGTAGGATGTGGACTGTGATGGGGATGTGGACTGTGATGTAGGATGTGGACTGTGATGGGGATGTGGACTGTGATGGGGATGTGGACTGTGATGGGGATGTGGACTGTGCACCCATGGACTGTGATGCGGGATAGCCTGTGCACCTCCAGCCCGCTGAACATACTCTCCGTTGTCTGGGAAGAGCTCAGCCTGCTTTGCCGGACTGCAAGGATTAAAAACCCGGCTCCAGGGCATGTGCTCCCAGCGACTGCAGAATGCTGCTTTTCTCCTTTCTTATCTTTAATCCTATCATTTCACCTTCTTCAATAATTGCGGTTCCCAGAGGGCTTTGCAGCAAGCAATTTGCATAACTGGCCAAATAAGCACAGTTCTTTGCTTTAAACTAACTCTCAGCTGGAATTTCCAATGAGCTCCTGTGTAGTCAGCCACTGTGGGGCATCTCTTTCCTATGCCACCTCCAAACACCTCTGGGTTGGCAGGGCCTAGAGTGGGCTCAACTCACTGCCATGAGGGCACCAAGTCCTGTGTTCCGGTTCTCAGGTGGCCAGTGTGGCCAGTCCCCTCTGTTCTCCTTCTCAGACTCCCAGCATGGGAGACCTCGGGACATCTCTTGTCATGCTTGAATTTTCCAAATAAAGGCCAACGAGAGACTACAGTTCCACAGAGCCATAGTACTGTGGTGGCGAGGGGGTAAAACTAGGTCTCCCAGCTCCCACGGAGGACTCCCTATGGAACATATCTATGTGTGACCATGGTAGTTCCACACTGTGGCCTTTAGTTATGTCTTCCCGATAGGCAGGGCAGGTGACAGGAAGACCATGTGGGGCAGAAGAGGAGGAAGAGGCAGTATGTACTAGCTAGCCCCATGGGCGATGTGAATGCACATATATGAACACACATACATGCACACATGCACATGCACACACATGTGTACACGCACACACACGTAGGGGTGCACATGGAGAGTGTCAGCAACAGGTAAAAGCAGATCTTTCCCTGCAAGGTTCTTGTGCCTGGCAGAGGGACAGAAGGGCTGGGCAACCACAGTTAGTGTTGTGTTATTGGATCCTGGAGCTCATGGTTCTTGAAGCTTAGAGATCCTAAGAACCTGGTAAGGGGAAGGAGGGTTCCCAGGCATACCCCTATCCACAGGGCACAGAAATGAGTGGGGACAGGAAAAGCCAGTGTCGTCTGGAGCTGTGGGGCTTTCAGCTTGACATCAACTGTGCTCACAGCAGAGTGCGGGCCCTAGACCTCTAGCCAAGGCTTCCTGTCCATCTCAGGGACCTGGAGGAAGAGTCTGGGACAGCCTGTGTGGTAGCCTCACTGGGACCCCACTTGGTCCCATTCACTTTCCCCTGCCAGATGGAGGAGATTGGATAACCCACTTCTGGCCCATCCATCTTTGTAATTCCTCAGCCTTCCTTCCTTCCTTCCTGGCCCTTCCTCTGTCTTAATTGTCCTCCATCATGAGCTCACATTAGGAAAACTAATTTCCATCTTGGTGTGAGAAAACCTTAATCCCAATTGAAAAACAGAAAAGAGATCTGCCCATGCTGGGAACATCCTGCAGGTGCCTGCAGGGAGACGGCGGCTTCTGAGTCAGGCCAGGGTTGCATTTCTCTCCCTGGCAGGCTAGAACATCTCTGCTCGAACTCTGTCTGTGTTGGTGGCAGCGGATGGCAGGGAAGGGGGCAGGAAGCTTATTGTGTGGAAGGCTTATTGGTGTCTGGCTTGTGGCTTTGCATGGGGTTCTGTGTTCTGGTGTGGTGGAGCACAGGCTGGGGCTGGCTGTCAGACTCACGCAGTTTTGGAGCTGGGCCCGGTTGACACTAAACTCTAGGCGCTGCATGTAAGCTACACAAGCAAGGGAGGGACAAGTGGGGTTTTGTCCCCACCTCCAGCTTTTGTTGTATTGGCCTTGCCTAGTCCCCTCCCTGTTCCAGCAGCCAGATTTGCCACCTGCAGTGGGCTGGGCTGCAGATGAACACTGACACTAATTGGGGAGCAGGATCCTCGATATCCTGATTTCCTGTCTTGACTGCCTGGGCCAATAAAAAGGCTTTGTCTGATCTGGCTTGGTGACAGCATCTTGTCACTCTTCTGGCCTCCTTCAGCCCTGCTCCCAAGACTAAAGGACCCCACTCCCTGCCACTGTCAGATAGTCAAGGACAGGAGACCGGAGGGCTCTTAGGGAGCCAGCAACTTGCTGTGTAACCTCGAGAAAGCTGCCTCACTTCTCTGGGTCTTAACTTCTTTACTCATAAAAACAGAATTGGGCTGAGCGGTGGTGGAGCACACCTTTAACTCCAGCACCTCTCCGGGAGGCAGAGGTAGGCAAATCTCTTGAGTTCAAGGCCAGCCTGGTCTACAGAGCAAGTTCCAGCACCTCAGAGCCACACAGAAAACCCTGTCTCAGAAACAAACAAAAACAAACAAACAAACAAAACAAAACCCCAAACAGAAGTGGATCAGATTTTCCCCCAAACAGAAGTGGATCAGATTTTCCTCCCTACCTTTCCTTCCTTTCTTCCTCTCTGTCCTATGGTTGAACCCAGGGCCTAATGGACATGAAACAAGGACTGGATCACTGATTGACCCACAGTCCTGTCTGTCTTGCTATTTTTTATTGAGAGAGTGTCTCACCAAGCTTCCCAAACTAGCTTTGAACTCAGGACTCAGCTGTCTCGGCCTCTGCCTCAGCTGGCATGCCAGGCTTGCCCCCACCCAGTCTGGCTTCCTTCCCGTAATAAGGATGGGTATTAGAGAGAGCTGTAGGGAACCAGCACTTGGCCACCCCTGAAGCCAGGCTACAGAGTTGGGAGATAAGCTCCAGGAGACAGGGATCATGTTAGAGATATGCTATCTGCATGTACTTTACATGTTCTTTGAATGTGAGCTGTCCTGCTGTGCCCCCCTGTACCTGCTTTGTGTCCTCTCCCTCCTGGTCCTGCCAAGGTGCTTGCCTTCTCCAGGGTCTTTGGAAGGCATCATATGGACTTGAATGCAGCCTTTGATTTTGAGGGTGACTCAGTTTGTTGTATCATGCCTGGAACCACACGGCGTGACTGACAGTGGCCACTCCCTAAGGAGAGCAGCTAAGTAAGCATATCCTTCAGAATCACAGGTGGAGGCAGAGTCAGCATCCAAGGGCCTCTGCTGAGGGATGACCTACTGACCAGAATAGGGGGCACAACACAGAGTTTGCTAGCATGAGCCCCAGGTCCAGGCACACATGGACCAGGACTCCCAGGAGACCCAGAGGACAAGAGCAGCAAGAAGAACTGCTCTAGAACCGTCTCCCTTGTCTGCTATGCTTGGGACAGTCTGTAGGCCCAATGTGATGTCCGATCAATGGGTTCCCAGAGGTCCTCAGGCTGGAGCTTCATAGGCTGTATGTTAGGAGCAACTGCAGCTTCTCTGGGGTTGGGGGAGAAAGCGCAGCAGGCAGGCCCGGGTGTTTTACTCCTCAAGCATGAACTCCCGACCTCGTGTTAATTTGTATGGAACGCAGTGTCGCTGCAGTGGACTGTGCCATCAGGATTTGTGGTCTAGGGGGCTTTAAGAACCTGGTTTATTCCATCTGTCATTTGTCTACTTTACACGGGAGGAAGTAGACAGCTGGAAAGGAGCAGGGCCCTGCTCAAGGTCAGAGGGAGTCTAGGACCAGAACGGAAGTGTATTAGCAAGGACTATTGGCTGCTGAAAGATTCATTGCACACTCTACCCCCAGTGGCGTAAACAAATAAGGATTTTCTCGTATGCATCAAGGAAGCTCGGCACAGACAGAGGAAAATCACTCCACTGTAGCTCAGGGATGGCCAGATTCTTTCTGTCTCAAGTTCATCAGCTGTCCTTAGCTTGGATTTTTGCTCTCGTGGCAGATTGCTGCTACTGCTCCAGAATGGACCCTGCTATTCCAGGCAGGAAGGAGAGGAAAGGATGAGCAAGAAGAGGGATTTTTCTAGCTTGAGTTTTGCTCAGGGAAATGCGCCATCCTGAGATTTCTGCCCACCTGCTTTAGGCTAGAACTGAGTTTATGTGTGTGGTCACTCCTGGCCGCAAGACAGCCAGGGAAGGACGATGGTGTCCAGGCTTGGGTAAAGCCTTGCAGAGACAGTAGTTAATAATGCTCTCTCTAGGGACCCTGTGAGATTCCTCAGCATTCCAGTACTGAAGTCTTTGGGATGGTGTGGAAGGCCCCCCAAAACGGTGTGGGTTAGGGGCAAAAGCTTTTCTAGACAAAGACCTGCACCCAGAGTGCTTGGGGACATAGGGCTGGCTTAGAGTGCACAGCCTAAACCCTGGGGCTAATTCTAATTCTCCATTCTCTGAGCAGCTCACAGCCCTAATGAAAACATGTGTAAGAAACCCGCAGGGTTAATTTTGCCGAAAAAATTCCAATAAAGCTCCATTAGATTTTCGTGTTAAATTAATGTAATGGATGCTTAAAAGCAATGCTAATTAGGATTTGTTATTAACAGGAATGTCAGGTGGATGGGACTTGGCCCACAGCTGACACTTTCCACAGGCAATCTATGGGAGGCAGCCTTGTTGTGATCTGCAGACACTGCATTGTCTGGCCACAGTGACCAGCTCATGTCTGGAATGGCCCTTGTCATTTAAGTTCATTGTCTGGACATAGAATACTCTTTGTACCAAGATGTCAGAGAACCAACTGTTGGGGTTTGATTTTTATGTGTGTATGTTTGCACTTTTCCTATCTTCAAAGACTACCTGCAGCTGGGAGTGGGGTGAAAGAGGGTGGAGTCTTAGGTGAGGAGCTAGTGACCCTCCCCACCCCCTTTCTACTGTTTTGGGAATGTCAACAGGTGCACTCTTGTTGAGAGTTGCTTGTGGGTAGACATAGCTGCTCTACATAGAGATCAGTGCTCTACAACACAACTCTGGGCTCCCTGGGATTTCTAAGTCGCAAGTGGTTGGGCATGATGGCACACACCTGTGATCCAAGGACTCTGGAAGTGGAAGCAGGAGGGTCAGGAGCCTAGGCTGCACCAGACTCTATGTCAAAAAGAAAAAAGGAAGTGGCTGCTTCAGCCTCTTCATTTGGGAAGAGTCAGGCTTACTATCCACCCATGCACCCATGCATCCATCCACCCACCCATGCATTCATCAATCCATCCATCCATCCATTCACCCAATCATCCATTCATCCATTTATCCATCCATGTATCCACTAACTCACCCACCCACGCATGCATGCATGCATGCATCCATCCATCCACCCATGTATCCATCCATCCATCCACCCATATATCCATCCATCCATCCATCCATCCATCCATCCATCCATCCATCCATCCATGTATCCATCCATCCACCCACCCATGCATGCATGCATCCATCCACCATCCATTCAGCCATGTGTCCATCCATTCAGCCATGCACCCACCCACCCATCCATGCATCACTTCTTTGTATCTTGGTTCAGCCTATCCCTGAGGCTCAAGGGGATCAGCCTTTCCCTGGGAAACTGGCTCTTACCTGAATGGCTGGGACAGGGGTGGGAGGGAGGACATTCTCTTAGGAATCTGTCATCTCTTTCCAATCTACAGGGTGCTCATCCCCACTAGAAGGGTTCAGATTTTTGTCTTTGAAGTTGCCAGATGCTTAGGTTTGTGACAGATTCCATGGCATCCTCCAGGGATTCAGGGAAAGCAATTTCTTCATAGCCTGGGTAGCAAGTTGGGAGAGGGAGGGATCTCAGGAGCCTGGGTAGTCATCTGGAGGCAACTCTCAGTCCTAAAAGGTAAAGGAGGAAAGGGAAGAAGTCCATTCCCTCACCCCCACCCCAAGACCAATCAGCAATCAGAAGATCAGAAAGCCTTAGAAACTCAAGAGGATTTCTCAAACAAACCCAGCAGCCACTGGGATGCAACAGCAGGAAGAGGAAGCAAACCCTGTGGACAGGGGATAGTGGAAAAGCCAAGGGGCCTGCAAGTGGGGAGGGGACAACAGGACAAAGAGAGAGACAGGGAGGGACAGAGAGCATGTCCCTATGTGTTGTAAGAGGTTGCTTGTTTGTTCCCACCTGCTCAGATCTGAAATAACCACACAGAAACTGTATTAATTAAATCACTGCTTGGCCAATCCCTTAAGTGTATTGCTAGCTAGCTCTTATATCTTTGATTAACCCATTTCTATTATTTTATATTTTACCATGAAGCTCATGGCCTACCAGCAAGGTTCCAGCTGGCATCTTTCTCCTCTGGCGATTCCATGACATCTCATTGACTCCACCTTATCTATATCTATATCTATATCTTCCAGCCTGACTATATTCTTTTTATTTTATTTTATTGATTTTTATTGAGCTCTACATTTCTCTCTGCTCCCCTCCCTGCCTCTCCCCTCCCTTCAACCTTCTCCCAAGGTCCCCATGCTCCCAATTTACTCAGGAGATCTTGTCTTTTTCTACTTCTCATGTACATTAGATCCATGTAGGTCTCTCTTAGGGTCTTCATTGTTGTCTAGGTTCTCTGGGATTGTGATTTGTGACTGGTTTTCTTTGCTTTATGTTTAAAAACCACTTATGAGTGAGTACATGTGATAATTGTCTTTCTGGGTCTGGGTTACCTCACTCAAAATGATGTTTTCTAGCTCCATCCATTTGGCTGTAAAATTCAAGATTCATTTTTTTTCTGGTGTGTAGTACTCCATTTGTGTAAATGTACCACATTTTCCTTATTCATTCTTTGGTCGAGGGGCACTTAGGTTGTTTCCAGGTTCTGGCTATGACAAACAAAGCTGCTATAAACATAGTTGAGCACATGCCCTTGTGGCATGACTGAGCATCCTTTGGATATATCCCCAAAAGTGGTATTACTGGGTCTTGAGGAAGGTTGTTTCCTAATTTTTAGAAATCACCACACTGACATCCAAAGGGGCTGTACCAGCTTACACTCCCACCAGCAATGCAAAAGTGTTCCCTTTACCTCACAAACTCTCCAGCATAAGTTGTCATCAGTGTTTTTGGTCTTGTCCATTCTTACAGGTATAAGATGGAATCTCAGAGTTGTTTTAATTTCATTTCTCTGATGACTAAGGATGTTGAACATTACTCCATTTTTTACTGGATTATTTGTTCTTTTGAGACCAATTTCTTGAGTTCTTTGTATATTTTGGAGATCAGTCCTCTTTCTGATTTGGGGTTGGTAAAGATCTTTTCCCATTCTATAGGCTGTCGTTTTGTCTTGTTGACTGTGTCCTTTGCTTTACAGAAACTTTTCAGTTTCAGGAGGTCCCATTTATTAATTGTTTCTTTCAGTTTCTGTGTTGCTGGGGTTATATTTAGGAAGTAGTCTCCCATGCCAATGCATTCAAGTGTACTGCCAACTTTCTTTTCTATGAGGTTCAGTGAAGCTGGCTTTATGTTGAGATCTTTGATCCATTTGGACTTGAGTTTTGTACATGGTGATAGATACGGATCTATTTTCATTCTTCTATGTGTTGATATCTAGTTATCAGCCTGGCTATATTCTGTTTAGCCATTGGCTGAAAGCAGCTTCTTTATTCATTAACCAACAAACGCAACACATATACAGAAGGACTTCCCACACCATTTCCCCTTTACTGTTTAAATAAAAAGGAAGGTTTTAACTTTAACACAGAAAAATTACATATAACAAAACAGGTATCAAGTAAGAATTACAGTTACAATATTTATATCTATTTTATCTTTTATCATAACTACACCTATGGGCATAGGGAATCAGAGGTAGGGAGAAGCCCAGGCCCTAGGATTTGCTCCAACTGTCTAGAGGAGGCCATCCTATCTGTACTTCTGCCACAGTTCAGAGGGAACAGATGTCCCCCTGAAGCAGCGCCTGGCCCCCTTCCTCACTCTTATCTGCAGAAGGCAGCCGTTCTTAGATTTTAGTCAACCCCTAAGGAGGCAGAAGTCCGTTGGGATGTTTCCCCTGGCAAAGAGGCAAGAAGAGACTCCTTGTGGATGAGACCCCTCCCAGGACATGGACTTCCCACCCCCACTCATTGACCCCCTTTCCCACTGTAGAAATTTTTAGTATTCTGAAGTACCGACATGGAGATCAGAGACAGGGGACATATCTTAGGTAGCTTGTGTCCTCCCTCCAGTGGCTGTCTCCAAGAGAGCAAGAATGACTTCCAACTCCTTCAGCCCTGCTAGGACAGGGAGTCCTCCAGCACTCCAGAAGAGGCGGGGTTCTGAAAGGGGCGGGGCTCAGGAAGAGGCTGGGCTCCAGAAGAGGCGGGGCTCTGGATCCAGCTCTTTTTAGGGCAGTTCAGCCTTCAGTTTTCAGTGGACAACTCCTGCATCAGGAAGTGTCTGAAAGATGTATCTGGGAGGCAAGACTGCAGGGAAATTCCCAGGAGTCTCTGTGGCTACCCCCCTTCCCCAACCCATGGGCCAGGGAAGAGAGAAGCAAAAGCTGAGGAAGAGAGAGGCAAAAGCTGAGGGCCGGCTGGAGGGTATACAGAGACCAAGCTGAACACTGAACAAAGATGAGCGTGAGGATTGAATCTGTTCACTCACCTTGAGAGCTGGGACTCTCCAGGTGACCCTAGAACGGAGCCCTGAAGCTTCTGGGTATCACTCCTCAGCCCTCACTTTAAAAAAATATATTTAGTTTATGTGTAATGCTGCTTTGCCTGCGTGTATGGGTGTGCAACTTAAGCCAGGTGTGTCCACACGGATGCCAGAAAAGAACATCGGGTCCTCTGGCACTAGACTTACAGAGGGTTGTGAGCAACCACGTGGGAGCTGGGAACTTAACCCAGGTTCCCTGCAGGAGCAGTCAGTGCTCTTAACTGCTGAACCATCTCTCCAGGCCCTACAAGCTCCAATTCTTTCTTGCTTCCAGAATTCAAATACCAGCAACCCTCAAATGTCAACAGGATCCTGTCGGTCCCCGGATTGAATCCTGATGTTTTTAAGCAGAATATACCGATCACATTTCCTTCACCGCTGATGTATTCACAGGCCATGTGGTCACTGCTGTAGCTGCTCAGCCATTACTTTAGTTTATAATTTACAAACTGGCACCAGCAAGATGGCTCAGCAGGTAAAGGCGCTTGCTTTGCACGCCTATAACCTGCGATCTATCCTACCGAATGGTTGAGGAGATAACACACTTCTCACAGGTTATCCTCCAACTTCCACATGAGCATCATGGCACTGTGCACCCCTATGAACACAAATAAACGTAACTTTTAAAACTAAAAGTATTTAGAATTAAATTTTATAGTTGAGAATAGCTACAACGTAACAAGCCAGTAGTGTGTATTTATAACACATACCTAAATGACACATCTGGGCTCTAATAAAGCTTATTTACAAACACAAGTGTAGGCCAGATCCAATGAGCAGGCCATGGTTCGTCAACCACTCATGACATATTGGGGCTCAGTCCCCCCCCCACGCATCTGAAAAACAGGGGCTAATGGTCCTGGGGAGGCAAGATAGGTCATCAAAGAAGTTGATTTCACGGGAAAAGCAATGGTCCCAGTGTTCAGGAGTGGAGACATGCTTCGCTCTTGCCATTGCTGTGTGACATTGGGAAGGCCACTTAGCTTCCCTGGATACCATTTATCTCCTTTGTAAAGGGGGGATGGGATGCCATGACTCACCATGTGCATGGGTTAAATTGCTGCACAGATTGCACGCTCAGTGGATGGTTGACGGTTAGGAAGGAGCAGAGTCCCTAGTCCCTGTCACCTGCCTGTTGGTGGACATTTGGTAAATCCCTTTACTACTCCAATTCCCAAGGGCCCAGGAACCCTCGTGGGCAGGGGATGTGAACCTGCAATGTACGGTTCCTCACTCCTCCACCTAATGCCCCCACCACCACCACATTGCTTCCCCATTTAACAGAACGAGTAATTAACAATGTTAATTCTAATCTCATTTGCTAATGAAGGCAGTCTAATTGCACCATAATTGGCAGCAGCAGCAGCAGAGAAACACAAAATAAACCCTGCGTGTGTAATTCAGTTTAACTTCTTTATAATTACCTAGGGGGCTGGGACTGGGTGGTTGGAGTGGGGGTGGGATGAGGAGGATGGGGAATTGAAGAGTAACCCCTGAGTGTTGGAGAAGGGGGTTTACAAACCTGTGGGTGCAAAGGGTTCTAACTATTCTCAAAGGTATTTGAGACAAACTCAGTTTCCCTCCTTCCTTGAACAGGGCACTTTCATGCAGGTAGACCTGCCCAGACTCCGTGTCTCTGTGCCTTCCTGGTTTTACTTGATTGGAGCTTTTCCCAGGCGGGGCCTCTGCGTGGCAGAAAGCTCCATCCAGGTGTGCCGCTCCAGCCTTATGTGGTATCTGCTCCTTGGATCTCAGATCTGACTTTAGGTTCTAGCCTGTAAGGATTGGTCTCTGCTTTGTCAGGTTTCCATGTAGAACTGTTCCCCCTAACCTTGAGGAGCCTTCAGAGGACCCCCTGAAGGTCTCTAGATCTGACCTAATTCTCTCACTCCACTTTAAGGAAAAGGGCTGCTTAGACAGGCATTCCGTAATTCCACATGTGCCTCTGTGTAGCCCCCCCCCCCGTCTTATTACCAGGTGTTTTTTTTTTCCCAATAAGGTTTTATTTTTATTTCAAAATTTTGTTTCTGCAGTGGGATTTGTGCCCATGAGTGCAGGTACCTGGGAGGCCAGAAGATGGCAGCAGATCACCCCGAGTTGGAATATAGGGAATTGTCAGATGGTGTGGGTGATGGGAATTTACCTCCTGCAAGGACAGTATTGACTTTCAACTGCTGAACCATCTTTCCAATCCCAATATGGATTTTCTGTAAGAATTCCCAGTGCCTGGCATCAAATAGGTGCTTGGTTCTATTTCCGTAGAAGGAGAGGTAAGTGACATGAAGAAGGTTCTAGAAGGGAGGGGAGTATTGAGAGCCTTGGGCTGTCATTCTGGCTTAGTCTGCTGTGTGAGCTCAGGGCCTCTCTCAGTAAAGCCAGAGACTGGCAGTTCATCTCTGTTTGCATTTTATATTGTCACAGGAAGGAGGGAGGGGAGAGAGCAGGGGCAGGAGGAAGAAAGGGAGAGGGAGGGAGAGAGAGAAGAGAGAGGAGGAGAGAGAGTAAGCTCTTAAATCTCAGGCTTCTCATCTTTGGAGGCTTCCCACCTCAACCTCTCTCTGTGTAAGTCAACAGCCTTCTAGGAGCCCCAACAATCAACTCCTGCTTTTGATCCACGTTGGCAGCACATCAACAGCTTCCCCTGCCCTGTTCTGGAAAGAAATAAGTACCAAGGTATTTGCTCTGATTAAGGGCCAATCATTTCCATAGCAACCAGCTGAGGCTTAGGCTAAGTTACAACCTGCTCTGGCTTAGGGGGTGACCAGAGAGGGAACTTAGCTAGTTGGGGGTTAGAAGGCACGTGGTGGGTACCCTTCTTCTGAGCCTGTGGTCCCCACCGCAGGAGGCTTGGCTGCCTGATCTAGGTGTGTTTAGAAGATCATGTGATCTTTTGGCTTTGGATTCTTCCTCTCATCAGTGATTGGATCACCATCAGCAATCTGGGTGTCCCTTGCCCCTGCCTTCCACTTGGCTCCGTGCCCACTGGCATATGCTGTCTCCTGTTCAAAAATGCCACTTTTCCTCTCTCATTCCATTATGTAGGAGCTAAGGCACCTGAGCGTGCTCATAGGAAGTTGAATGCCAAGCAGTGCCCACGCCATTTGTGGAAAAGCAGAGTCTTTTCCTTTTCCGGTGGCTTTCATATCTTCTTCATCCCCACTGTTCTGAGATTTCCCAACAAAGTGCCTCTGTATCGAGTGTCAACCCCAGAAATGCAGATTCCCTGGCATGCAGACATTGTCCTAATTGCCTTTGTGGTAATGGTCACTTTTCTGCCTCCTCCCTCCCCAGAGCCCTTGTTGGCTATGTGGTGGGTCTCCTGGACCATTTCCCGAGTTCCAATCACTTTTCTCCTGTCTTTCATTCCTATTCCTAGTAATTTCCTTGGTGGACTTCCCCAGCCCTCCAATAGAATCTTTTTTTTTTTTTTAAATTCCAAGAGTTAAAAAAATTCTTCCTACCAACCCTAAAATGGCTCCCTTAATTAAGATATCTTCTTCCCTGCTCCCATATCCACCCTTCTTCCATCCCAACCATCCCATTACCCCAGGGTCTCCCCATCCTCCCCTCCTCACTTTTCGCTCCCCATCTCCCCATCTCCCCTTACCCCACCCCACCCCCACCCCAAGATCCCAATTTTTGCCTGGCTATCTGGTCTACTTCCAATATCCAGGAGGATAACTATATGTTTTTCTTTGGGTTCACCTTCTTATTTAGCTTCTCTAGGATCACGCATTATAGGCTCACTGACCTTTATTTATGTCAAGAATCCACTTATGAGTGAGTACAGGCAGGGAACCCTGACTGCTCTTTGGACTGGAGAGGGAGGGGGAGGGGAGGGAGGGAGAGGGAGGGAAATGGGAGGTGGGGAGGAGGCCGAAGTTTTTAATAATAAATAAAATAAATAAATAAAAAATTCTTCCTAGCATTTTGTTTGTTGGTATATACATAAAGGGGGCTGCTTTTTTTTAGTTTATTTTTATTTTATATTCATTGGTGTTTTGCTTGCATGTGCTTTGCTGTGTGAGGGTGTCAGAAGCCCTGGGACTGGAATTACAGACAGTTGGCAGCTGCCATGTGGGTGCTGGGAATCCAACCCTGCCCCTCTGGAAGAGCAGGCAGTGCTCCCACCACTGAGAAATTTCTTCAGCCCACCTACTCTTTTTTTCAGGGATGCACCTCTCGTTTCTCTGAGGATAATTTTCAGCATTTGAAGTGTGCCACTGTGCCTCACATGTGTTTCATCTGAGCCCTACCCTCAGGCTTTTTTTTGTCTCTGACTTTCTCCTGGATGTTCTCCGGTGCCACGTGTGGGGGCCTGGTGTGCACTGGATATGGGGGGCAAGGTAAGGGAAAGCATGCCAGGACCGCGCTGGGTCTGTTCTTTCTCACTTTCTCATCGGGAAGCCTCCACCTCCGAACTCCACTGCAGCAGGCCTGGTAGGAGGCGGAGAAGCTTCGGGGACTTGAGTAGAGAGGCAAGAGGCACAGAGCTTTGCTTAAAGCATTCGTTTGCATTCTGGATTTAAAAGCCTCAGACCTGCGTCTCTTCTCCCCCTCTGCTGGAGGGTCCTCTGCTTCGCATACAGGCTTTTATCGCGCGCGCGCAACTATTTTTAGCCTGACGAAGGCCCTTCCTGCCTTTGGTGCAGCCCCGTGCTCTCAAGCCCGAGACTTTCCAACCTGTTCCTGGGCTTGCTTCCCAGTGTCCACTCATGGTCCACCCTCCTCTAACCCCCAAACAGTCAGCCACCTGCTTCCTAGCATTCAAATCTCATTTGAGGCGAGAGCCCTGCCATTCTCGTGAGACATCGGGAAGGAGAGTGGAGAATGACTTTCTCAATAGTGCCCAGCACTATAGAGTTTGCACAGTCGGGCCCTGCAGGGGTCTCCACAGGAGCCCTGGCTGTCTAGGTGGGGAAGGGAGTTTTCTCTGCTTGGCCAGCCATAGAGACCCACCTCTAAAAGCAGCATCCACACAAGTGAGCTAGGTGGCCGTGGAAGTGAGGTGTGGCTTCCCCCTCCCCTGTGGAGTTTAATGAGAAGCGAAATGCCGCTGGCACCAGGCCCAGTGCGCAGGGGAATGTGGCATCGGGGCTGCTGGAGACAGCCTGGGTCCTGTGCACCTGTGTGAAGACTGCCTTGATGTCATAACTGATGATGTGAAAATTAAAAGCCGAAGTACCAAAGGCTGGGAGGATGGCAGATGGAGGCTGGAGACTCTTTCCCTCTTCACCGGTCTTCTCTTAAGGCATTCCCTGCACATGTGCATGCCGGTGTGGGGGTGCATGACAATTGCATGCATCTGTGTACAATCTGCATCCGTGTGCATGTGCAAGCCTGCATACCTACACAGGTATATTTGCCCGTGTCCTGTGTGCACATCTATACACCCCAGTGCCTGACCGTGTGGGAATGTGTGTGTTAGCCCACAGTGCTGCTCTGAGCTTTGGTCTGGTGCAGTGGGAAGCACCGAGGCTGGAGATCCTCCTAGCTGGGCTGTGCTTGCCTCCGTTCAGGCTGCTAGGATACGCACACAGGAATGGGGTGTTTCAAAAGTAGTAGGTGCTTAGTTTTCACTGAATTGTGGAGATTGGGGAGGTGTCTGGGGGCAGGGCTTGGTCTCTGGTTCGGTGACAGCAAGTGGAAGGGCAAACATGTTCCCTTTACCAACCCCTTTACACGGCACGGACTTACACCCACAGGCTCTACACTCACGATGGAGTCACTTTCTGATAGGCCCTATTTCCTTGTTGTGTCTCTTGGCGGCTGCCTTAGTTTCTTTACTTGCAACTATGATAAAAAATACTCTTGACAAAAACAATTTAAGGAAGGAAGGATTTGTTTCAGCTCATAGTTCTAGGTGCAATCCCTCACGGTGGGGGGAGTTAAGGCAGCAGGGGCCTGAAGCCAGGAAAAGCCATAACCACACCTGCTCACGTTCTGCTCACGGTTCCCACTTTATACAAAGCAGGATCCCCAGCCTAGGGAATGGCCTCACCTACAATTAAATGTGGCTTTCTGCACCTTCGGTTAAGGCAGTAATCAAGACAGTTCCCTACCGATATTCCCAGAGGCTAATGTGAATCTAGGTAATCCCTTGGGGGTATGCCTAGAGGCAACCCCCACCCAGGCGAGCTTTAGACTCTGACAGTGAAAAATGCCGACCATCTCAGAGGTCATTAGGATTCCAACACAGGAATCTGGATCAGGATGAGTCATTCCCAGTCATTTTATTTTAGGGTACCCTCTTACGTGTGCTGATTCTGTTTCTCACCTATAAAGTGAGGTTAAAGTTAGGCACCAGGGGGCAGGGTGGGAGAGCTCTTGGCGCAATGCTCAGAAAATGCCTTGGGGAACACCAAGTCTTAGGAGAGCATTCATTTACTCACTCACTCCTTCACCGGAGGAGGAATCATTGAGCACTTCCTATTGGGGACCCCATCCTGAGGCACCCAGCATTCTCCACACACAGAGCCCAGCGGGGTGCTGGTCTGACAGAGGAGGATGGGGCCCTTAAGGTGTCAATGCTGGGAATGAAGAGTGTGAGGAGTGGGTGTTTGACAGGTAGGGGAGGATCAGGAACCACAAAAGCATGGGCTGAGATTGGTGTGTCCAGAGAGGGTCTCAGGGGTGCTGGTCCAGTCCTGGATGACATAATGCTACAATCATTGCCCCTCCTGCCGTGGGTGATCCTGGCAGCCTGGCCTGTGTGCATTCCCAATTCACTCTTGAATTCAAAAAAGCATTTATTAAGTATCAATTTGTGCTGGGCCAGCTGCCACCTCCTGGCCCTTGGAGCCCAAAGCCCCTCGTAGCCCAGCAGCAATTCTTGGAAGCTCAGGTCAGCTCTGCAGACACACCCACAGCATTCCACTGGAGCCTTATGCTGTTCATCCTCTTCCAGGAAAATGTCTGTTGATGGCTTTGATGATACCAAGTAAGCACCCCCCCCCCCGTCACCCACGTCACTGCCTTTGGATTTTTTTTTTATTTCGTCTTTAAAGAATAGACACTAAGAGCAAGAACATTTCAATGAAATCACTGCAGTCAATAACTCCTGGAATTCATCCTCACACAAGTCTGAAGGGGAAATGACAGGCCAAGCTGCAGGTGGTGTGTACCTCCAGTGACCTCATGATGCTGGGCTTCAGGCTGTGCTAAACAGGAAGGTGCCTCCCTCACTGCATGTAGAAGGGTTTAGCCTCTGTCTGGGACCCCTGGGTCCAAATGTCCTGTTTCTCTCTTGGCTTGATGAGACTGGGTTTACAATCCTAGGTCTTATACCATGCTGAGCATGCCATGTGGGGATGGAATATGAAGGGCAGGACTTTAGATCTGCTCTGCCTAGGACAGGTTCTTGCCGCCATCACGGCAGGCTATGTGCACTTGGCCAAGTCTCCTGACCCTTTGTGGTCTGGTTTCCTTATAGGAATACAAGCAACAGACAATGTATATCTATTAGGGTTGCTGGGATGAATAAATAAATTGATGCTGGAGATGGTGAGGTGGCCCAGTGGGTAAAGATGCTTGCTGCCAAGCCGGATCAACCCGCCTTTGCTCCTCGGGATCCACATGGTGGAATCAGAGAGCTAACTCCTTCAAGTTGCCTCTTAGCCATCTCATCGGAGAAAGGTGACAGCCGTGACGGTGTGATTATTACTGCAGTACAGCCAGTGACATAGCTAAGCGAAAGCCTCATCTTTTGCCCAGGTCCTGGTTGGGTCTGTCACCAGGACCTGGGAATTGGGGAAGAGTGCTTGTCTCTGCTCCATCACCAAGGACTTCAATTCTCAAGGTGGTGTGAGTGGCTGGGAACATCTGGGAGGTTGTCGTTCAATGGCTCGTGTGGCTCCCAGGCTGGCAGTCCTTTTTGAATGGCTCACCCAGTGTGGTGGTGGTAGTGAGTCGGAAGAGAAAGCATCCAGACAATGAACGCAGGTGTGAGGGTGGGGTGGGGGTTGCAGGGTTGGGGGGGAGGAGGAGGAAGGGTCTTTGCCTGTAACTGACCTATGGAGCATCACCTCTGCTGCCCTCTAGTGGTCGAGGCAGTGGCAAACCTGCCCAGGTTTAAGGGGAGGGAGAGCTTAAAGGCCCAGTGGGTAGGTTTGGAAACTTGAAGTCAAGGAGACATATTATAGAAGAATGCCTGGGTTATAGCTGTTAATAAATGATAAATGTTATGAAAAGTAACACATAACACTTAAATGTTAAGTTTTATAATTAACAAAATATAAATAAATAAAAATTAGCTTATTTTAGTTTGTGCTATTGTGAAAAGGAGTTAGTAAAGAAAGGCTCCAGGAAGATGATATATGAATAGGGTTTTGAAGGACAGATAAGGGTTTACTATGGTGCCTCTTAATACAGTTTGGGTAGAGGAAATGTCTTGGACAAAGTCCTAGAAGACTTGAAACACTGATGTGTTCAGGGGCACCATGAACTTTGGTGGGTGCTGCTGCAGCATTCAAAGCAGAGAGCAGGGCCCAGGGAAAGCTGGGGGACATCTTGTCAGCTTGAATGAGAGGTCTGGGTTTTGTTGTGATGGTAGCAGGGAGCTCGGGAGGGTTTCAAAGAGGAGGAATGACAGCATTGCAATGGGGAGAAAGTGGGGTCTGGGGACCAGGGAAACCATAACACAGCACTCCATGCAGTCACATGACTACATACTTGGTGCCTGTCCCCACTCCAGGCATCCAGGAGGAGGCAGGACTGCCCGTTGCTACTTTGTTGTATTACATTGATTTGTGTGTGTGTTTATATGCTTGCATACAGGTGCATGTGTGTGCACTAAGATGTACATGTGGAGGTCAGAGAACAACTTGGAGGAGTTGGGTTCTCTCCTTCCACCATGTGGGTTCCAGGCACTGAATCCAGGTAGTAGGGTTTGGTTGCAAATACCTTTACAGGTTGAGCCATCTTACCAGGTCCAAGATCTGTCTGCTGTTCTTATCTTCCCCCAGTCTGGCCACCTAGAGAACCAGCCTGGTTTCCTGAAGTCCCTCAGCATCAATCTATCGACATCACAAGCTGATGGGGTTATAGAACCACAAAAGTATACAGAAGATCTGTAGCAGGTCTTTCTTTGTACCACTAGCTCCCAAATAATGACATGGAGACTTCTTATTAAGTATGAAAGCTTGGTCTTAGCTTAGGCTTGTTTCCAAGTATCTCCCAAAACTTAAATTAACCCATTTATATTATTCTGCCTTCTGCCTCATGGCTCATTACCTCTCCTTCATATTGTATGTTTAGCTTGCTCTGCATCTTGCTGGCGAATCCTGCCTCTCTTCTTCCCAGAGTTCCTACCTCTGATTGAAAAGTCCCCCATCCTCTCCTCCTAGCTATTAGCCATTTGGCTCTTTATTAAACCAGTCAGAAGGTGCCTTAACAGAGATACATCTTCACAGTGTACATTAAGATTATCTCACAACATTTTATCCTTCTTGTCTAAATAAAAAGGGAAAGGTTTAACTCTAACACAGTAAAACTATATACAATAAGAACAATTAGGGCTGGAGAGATGGCTCAGAGGTTAAGAGCACTGGCTGCTCTTCCAGAGGTCCTGAGTTCAATTCCCAGCAACCACATGGTGGCTCACAGCCATCTGTAATGAGATCTGGTGCCCTCTTCTGGCCAGCAAGCATACAGACAGACAGAACACTGTATACATAATAAAAAAATAAACAAACAAACAAATAAATAAATAAATTTAAAAAAAACATAGAGCCAAAGGTACAAGGATTGCCAAAAGCCCAGGTGGTAAGAAACAATAACAAGTTTGGGGACATTCACAGCCCCAAACTCCAAAAACTCACAAAACAGACTTTAATATAACAGGTTTATCACTGCTGCCAAGAACAGACATATCTCACTGTCATGAAAAGCCTTATGTTATTAAACCATCTTAAACGTCATATTCTGCAGATCTCTGAAGTGTTTGAAGGCCACCTATCTATCTAAAATATATGATGCTAAATAAAGTTTACTTCTGTCTACATCTAAACCCTTACTACAAGTTTGATTGTTATCTTATTTATCATAAATAATTTGCAATAGAAGCTTTCAAAGACTAGAACTTTACAATTTTAAATGTGTTGCATAGGTACAATACTTTCAGTATGTTGTAACAAAAATGCCCTTAAATTTATATCAATATGCAAAAAATCCATACCAATGTAAAATATATGAGACTACTAGTTGCTTTTTAATCTAAAAGTAGATTTATTAGGGAATAGAAGTGACCTCCTTCCAGACAGTCTTGAATCTTCAGTCTCTTCAATCCGGGCTCCAGTCAGCCCTGTACTTTCTTACTGAGTGGCACTAGGTGGTCACATTTTGGCATCTGATGGGGCCTGAGTCTATGATGTAAGTTGTGACAGTATGAATAAGGGACTTGGGGCAGGATATAGACATCCTGAGAGTACCTCCTCAAGGTGGGGACATGTAGGCACTGGAATCTGGTTCTGTGACCTCAGGGAGAACATTTTCTTCCCTGCCTTCTGGCTTCCTTGTTCTTGCATGGGGATACAGTGACATAGCATCCCGAGTGAGCTTCCATTGTACCCGCTGAGAGCCCAGGAGCCTCCTCTTCTTATCACCCAATACCCCAGAGAAATGGTGCTGCAGAGGCATGGCTGTGTGCTACCCAGACAAGGCCATCTACTTCGCTTGACCACAAAGTGGACTACAATTCCCAGTATCCCCTGCATTGAGGCCACAGGACCTAAATCAAGACCAGGAAAAATGATGTCTGCAAAGTAGATGCTTCAAACTTCCTCTTTCTTCCACCATAGCTTTGCCTCTTGGGGACACTTGACAATGTTTAAGATATCCATTGTCATGACTTGTGGGAGTGCTACTGGTATATGATGGGCAGAGGTCAGGAATTTAGCTAAACGTGTCACTATGCTTGGAAGGACGACCCCATAGACCATCAGCTAGCCCATGCCACTAGAGCTGAGTCCCAGAAATTCATCTAGGGTGTCCAAGTCCCCCTGATGTCCAAACAGAAGAGCCCATGCTCTTGAAAGAGCTGTGTGGAACACATAGCCCATGGACTCTGCACACTGCTAACTGGCTTCTCAGGCCATGTTGTTCAGCCACTGAACTCCCTCAGCTGGTGCCCATTTCATCAAGGAAACCAAGACCAATGTGCAGAATGGTGTGTCTGGCTCTAAAACCTGTGCTGGCCTCTGTGTGGAACTCCTGGTTCCAAGGAAAAGGCAGGTATCACCGTGCCCTCATCTGTTTCCTGGGGGCTTTAAGTGGGCAGACAGTCACCCATCACCAGCCTGTAGCTTACTCCCCTGCAAAACCAGGTTGGTGTGTGTGGAGGGGAGGGTAGTGAAACATGCCCCTTAAAAAAGCTAGATAGACCCCATTCTTGAATGGACCCCTGTGGTGTCCTCTCCAGGGATCTCCTACTGTCTGGGTACCCCTTCCAAGCTAGTCCCCACTTGCCCCAGGCCTGAATTTACAAGCAGGTGTCTGGAGGTGTCTCAGCTCCTAGTTAATTTCCTGGCTTGCCTGCCTGAAAGATGTTGGGCTGAGAGACTGCTGTTCGGGGAGATGGAGAGATAACACTGTCTGCCCTGGCTTCCTGCCTGTCTTTAGGCCATCTCCCTCACCTCTATACACCCTCACTGTCCTGCCATGCAAACAGAGCTTTGAAGATAGGCACTGGCCAGCCTTGCTGCAGGTAAACTACAGAACCAGAAGGAAACACCAGTGTTTTTGGCTCTGAGAATCACATGTGTGATTTCTGAACATGTGCAAGAGGTGTGTTTGCCTGTGCTTACTACCGCTGAGCGTGGTAAGAGTCTCCAACAGATCATTTAGTCCAATCTTCCATATCCACACAGGTTGATATCTATCAAAAGGACCTTCACAGGGAGGCCCTACTTTCCTGAAGTACTTCCAAGGAATGAACTGAATTCTGCTCCCATTCTCCAACAGGTGGGAAGTCCTTCCTCAGGTCTGCTACAAGCCCATCTTTCTCTGAAATCTGAGACCTTTGTCTTTAGGTTATGAAAGGGATTAATGTCTCTTTACTTCTTAGATATTAATCCACCAGGTACCTGAAAAGAAAAAATGTTCTCTATTCCTACCAAACTTCCTGGGTTCTCTTTTGCCTTTGTAGCCCAACTCATGGTCTTGGGTAAGATTGACTGAAGGAGGAAGATATACAGCAGGAAGTTGGTACTGCTCCTTTCTGACCCTGGGGTGTTCTTCTGTCCCCCTAAAAACTCTGGGGATTGCGGAGCAAATGAGGGTGTGGGAGGGCTGGCAGACAGGTATGATTTAACCTCCCTGGGTCTGAATTTGACTCAAATCACTAAGTTAAGTAGCTAGATGGAGATTAATGGTCTTGGAAGCCATTGAGGATGGACTCTTCCCTCATGAGGGACCCCCCTACTTTCTGTTTCCCTGGTAACACTAGAAAAGAAAATGCAACTGCTTCTCCTTAGGCCCCTGGGACCAAAGAATGGAATCCACCTCTGGCTCTAGCGGGAAGCATGATATTCTCATCCCCTCCAAGGATGAGAACTTTATATGCTATTGCTCCTCCCTTAAGAGTGAATCCAGCTGGGCTTGTCACTCACCCAGCTAGGAGCCCACCATCGGGAAGGCTGATTCATTCGCCTGAAGACTCGCTAAGGAGATGGGAGGAATAATTATCCCCTTAATGAGATAATGTACTTATACCACCAAAAGCCCTGCCCCCAAGCAGCAGCTTATGGAGCATCCATGCCGCACTGATAAACCTGACCAATTTCCCAAGTTCTGACTCAAAAAACACAACTCGTCTTTTTTCTTTGGAATACTGTCCAGGAGCCCAAGCATGTTTTCCTTGACATTCTGAGTTTTCTTGCCTTTTCTCTAAACCCTTCCCCTCCCACCATGCAGCTGCTTGCTGGACTTCCATTGCTGAACGTGTGGCTTTCTTGTATGTTGTGAGAACTCCTTCAGCCAATGGCCTTCAAGATACTGGCCCACTTTAGGCGTGGTCTCATATACTATAAGTGCAGATGAAAAGTGTGTGCAGCCCCTTTTCCTGCTGGATTCAGTCCAGCTCCCAGCGCACACAGGGGACTGCTGATCACTGCTGATCACTACTGTGAGTTCATCTCCAAATAAATAAACTCTTGTTATACTCCATTCCGGGCTATTGTGAAACTCTTTGATACTACTACACTTGGACCCAAACTCAAAATACATGGCTTTCTCCTTTCATCTTGTCTTTCTTCCTCCTTCCTGGTAGGCACCAAGATCTGCAGTTTGCCTGACCTGTGGCTTTTCTTTCAAACCAAATTGTCTTAGAGTTTCCTTCTGAGTCCATCTCTTAAATTCTTTTATTGATAAGACTATGGACCCCAAAGGGAAACATGATTTCCCTGAGAAGACTTGCAAGGAACAGCCTGGAACAGGTAACTGTTCCTTTCCCATCATCCATAGATGCCTTGATCTCATTCCACCCAGGCCGGCCTCTCTATGGCTTCTGATCTAATTGGTTGGGGCGGGGGGGGCAAATGCCAGGAGGAAGGCAGCAGACCGTTGGCTCATTTTCCAGGTGGGGGAAACAGGCTCCCCAAGGTGCATGTTCTGCCCTAGGTCTCTTTCCAGAGGGGTTCATGATAGGATATTGGACCTCAGGTCCAGCAATGTCTCTCTTTCCCTCATGTTATTTAGCTACAAACTGAACCCCAAGTTTTATTCAGGGGCCTTAGACCTCTCCACTACCGTGTGGGGTGGGGATGGGGCTGTCTCTTAACACAGAGAGGGTGAGGATGTAAAGAGATGGAGTTGGGGGAGAAGGCCCAGGCTACCTCTTGGGTCTGGGGAGGACCATAGTCCATTTTCCTGAAGGCTGCTAGGTTCTTAGTCTGCCTGCAGCATCCAGATTGGCTACTGCCTCTGCTGCCCGGCATTACATAAATCCTCACAGGATCTGCAGACAAGAAGCAATTAGGAGAGAGGGAGGGAGGGGGAGAAAGGAGGGGAGAGCAAGGTAAAGAGGAGGCAGAGAGGTAGAGAGAAACAGCAGGGGGAAGAGAGGTGAAGAGGAGCAAGCCTGGGACTCAGAGAAGAAGGGGAAATAAGGACAAGAAAAGTGGAGGACACACACACACACACACACACACACACACACACACACACACACACACACAGAGGCACAGGCTGAGTGAGAAATAGCCAGAAATGAAGTCAGAGATAGCATGTACAGCAACTCAGGCGTTCAGAGAAACAGTTTTCCATTTGCAAACCATGGAAGGGGAAGTAAGAAGTTAAGAATCTTGGAACTATGGGCTAGGGGGAGAGAAATAATCGCCCATTTGCATCTTTTGCCTGTGCTTGAGCTTTGCAAAGATCCTATAAAGGAGAGTGGATACTGCTTGTTGTCATCCACAGTAAGAAGTTGGGGAGTGCATAGTCTGTGAAGCAAGGTGGGGTCCCAAGACACCAGGCAGAAAGGGCCCAGTGGGGTGTGTACCTGCACAATCTCACCCACAAACCCACAACCTGGCCCTCTGGCCCTTCAGTAATGGCCCCAGTAGCCAAAGAGCGTACATAGTAGGAGAGCTCCGTGGCTTCTGAACCTCTCAGTCTGCCTGCCTTTTCTGGGCCATGGGGCTCAGAGCAACCGAGAATCTCTGCAGGTTTTACATGAGGGTGCCTCTTTGGGGTGTGTAGTGTGTGTGTGTGGGGGGGGGAGGGGCCTTGTCTCACCTCTTCCTTTTTGTGCCTTAGTTGCTTCCTGTAGCCCTGAGAACAGGGAGCTCACTGTCAAGCCTGCAGCCTGCAGGTCCCGCCCTGATTTCACAAATGACCTGCCTTGAAATGAAACCCAGTGCCTTGGACCATAGCCAGGGACCTGGGGGAGCAGCAGCAACCTTCTTCTCTACCTCCCTCTCCCATTCATTTTTCAAATGTTATTTATTTTTTAAACATTCCCTCGGTCTTATTCATTTTTCAAATGTTCACTATGAGCCAGGCAACCGTTCTAGGCATCTAGGACTACAGCAATGAACAAAACCGATAAAACTCTGCCCTGAAGGAGTTCGCATTTTGGAGGAGACAAAAATAAACCAGCAACATAAATAAAATGTGTAGTATTAATGATGATAAGGGCTACGGTGAGAGTAAGGTATGCAGGAGACGTTAGGGTACAGTTTGGTGCTCATAGTGTGGGCCCCCCCAGGGGGCCGGATGCCTAAAACTCCAGGGTTTTCCATGTTTGTGGAATCCCGTTTCTTCTTCCCACCATCAACAAGGAACCATGGGAGGATTGTCCCTAATTACTGGAGATTGCCATCCTGGCCTCCACACAGGGACACAACCTGATTGGGACAGCCTCTAGCTATGAGATCTGCTCTGACCTCTCCCTCCTCTGGAACTCTTCAGTGACTTCCTCAGGTTGGAGTTCTCCAACTCCCCACTGGTTTGGGGACCTCTGTGAAGTCCCCACCTAGTCATCTCCTTTGGTCCTGGCTTTGTGGAATCTGAGCAACACTGCTTGCCGTTCCTCTTCCCAAGGCTAGCCCCTCCGGTCTCTCCCAGCTCTTGGGACTCTCCTTCAGTGCTGGGCCAAAATAGGATGGGAGTCAAGAAAGACACCTGTGGGAGCATGTGCGGGGCAGCAGGGCAGGAGCGGGCCAGCATGACCACCCAGGGAAGAGTTATCAGTTCCTTTCCCCCAACTTTCCTGAGAAAGGAGGGGGCAAAGCCAGGGAATAAACTCTGGGAAAACAGTAGGGTCCTTGTCCTCAGGAGCATAGACCAGGCTGGTCTTGGGCAGGAACATGGAGTAGACAGCTCCATTTCCAGACTGGGCCCTCTCTGAGCAAGTCACTACTAGCCCGTCCTCCCAAATGGGTTGGGGGCCTCTTTGTCTTCAGCACATACACCCTTCCCAGTAGCCACAGACACAACTAGAAAGCCCAGGGGCTGTTCCGTGTGCCCTGTGTGGACTAGTGGAGGTGGGATGTGGAGGTGGGAGTGACTGAGAAGCAGCAGGGAGACTTCACCTCCCCTCTGGGGACACACACATTCAAAACAAGCAGAACTTGACTTTATCTGTGACTAAAGTGAAATCAGACCTCAGGTCAAACACAACTTTTTTCTTCTTCCCTCTCCTTTGATTTTTTTTTTTTTCTTAAAGCAGAGTTTTTCTGTGTGGCTCAGGCTGGCCTTGAACTCCTGATTCTCCTGCCATGCACTCCCCAGAGCTGGGATCACAGGAGCGTGCCAGCACACTGGATTCTTTTATTCCTTTTTAAATTATTGTTCTCCTGTGTTCAGGGCCCACAGAACTCTGAATCGGAGGTGCCTGCCTGCTCTCAGACAGTCTCAGAACATGACGAGGTGTCTTGGGGATCAGGGCAGGGCGACAGTGGTTGCAGATAATGAGGAAAGCCAATGTTGGCAAAAGACAGTTTTTTTTTTTCTGAATCTGTTCTTGGGCAATGTGGTTTTGCCTCGGCTTTGTTAAGCCCTTTGGTTGCACACTGGGCTCTGTCCCTGCCTCTCTGCAGTGTCTGGGCACACAAAATCTTTCTATTAGGTGCTAACTTTCTGCGGTAAGTTAGAAGCGTGGTGTAGCAAAAAGGAAGCCATGCTTTCCTGAAGAGCTGTGTTATTTTGGGCCCTGGCTTCTCTTTGAGAGGTGGGGCGGGGACGAAGCTGAATTTTGAGTTTGATGAGAGGCTGGGAACCTTAGTGAACTGTGGCAAGTATGCATGTATGTGTGCGTGCCTGCATGTGTGTGTGCATACATGCGTGCGTGCGTGCGTGTGTGCGTGTGTGTGTGTGTGTGTGTGTGTGTGTGTGTGTGGTGCCCAGAGAGGCAGCTCTGAAGTTAGTGGGTGATGAGATGAGGCCCGGGAATGTCTGATTCCTTCATGAGGAAGCCCTAGCTGGCCTCTCCTCGCCTGGTTCGTTTCTCCACGTTGGCATCCTCAGTGTGCCCTTGACCCCAATCCATTTCCTGCATCCTGGAGAATTCTCTCCAGTGCAGCCACGGTCTCCGTGATTTCGGCTACTTTGGGCAGAGACCCTTTGCTTAATAGGTGTGGGACTGCTGGTCCTGGCCTTTCTTCCTGCCCCCTGACCAGAGATAGGCATGAGGACAGTGAAAATGTCAGATTTGGGGAGGTTTGCTTTCAGCTTAAACCCTGCTTGCAGCTATATGATGGTGAGGAGCTGGGTTCTCTCAGGGAAGCAGGCTTGGGGTGGGCTGCCTACCAGCTACATCAGTGACCTCAGTGACCTCAAATGATGGCTCACAGCTCCTGCACCGGAGCCACCTGGCTGTGCATCACATCCTCAGAAGATAAATGTCTTCTATCGACCTCCAGATCCGGAGCTCTTGGGCACGTGCCCAGAGACCTGTATTTTCATAAATCCCACCAGATGTTCGTTCTGGTTCATGGGAACTTGACCTTGACCCCTGAAAGATCTCTGTTGCGAGCATGCTCCAAGCCTGACTTCTGAATGCTTCTTGTGTACAGTTGTGTAGTTGGCTGTGCACCAGCATTGGATACTGGTTTAGAGAGGAGGCTCAACAATGGCCACCATCCTTGCAGACCCTGTGGGGAGGCAGACTGAGGCGTTGAGTAAAGGACAAACTCCTGCTGTCCAGGCTGCTGCATTCAGTGGGGCGGCGGGGGGCGGGGGGAGAGGTACTCATCAGTGGGGAGTGGAGGTGGAGCTGATGCTGTGTCTTCCTGGGAGATGCGGAAGAGATTAAACCACGGGTGGGAAAGTAACCTGGTTGGAAGATATTTATGAAGGTTTCTTTCAAGTCAGAGATGCTAAGATGCCACAGAATCAGGTAGCTTTACCTGCCTGGGGGCTTAAAAGAGTGTATGCACACAGTCATACCGGTATGCACTCATACCCATCCAAAGGCACCTGTGTGCTAGCCTTCAGACGTGTGTACGTGCATACATGACTATGTGAATTTTTCCTTTTACAGTGTGCATTTTCTTAAGACGGTCTCACGTAGCCTAGGTTGGTCACAGACTATCTCTGTAGCCAAGGGTGAGCTTGAACTTCTAATTTTCTTGCCTGTACATCCTGAAGTGTTAAGAATAGAGGCACACATTACCATGTCTTTCATATACAGTGCTGAGGATCGAACCCAGGGATTCATGCATGTTAGGTAAGCACTCTGACAACTAAGTTACATTTGCAGCCCAGAGTACATGTTTGCTGGTGAGGCAGTGAGGGTGTTTTCGCGTGCAGATACATGCATGTTTCCCACACTATACACATCTGTCTCAGCCTCCTTTTCTTGGCGACTGAATTTCCTCCCCAGAGCCAGGGTCTCCCTTTGCACATTCTAGAATGGTCTCTGGAGTGAGAGCCTTGTTTAATCTCCATTAGCTCTCTTATTTCCTGCACCAAATTAAAAGTGTGACCAAAAGTTAATTATTCTAATTCAATTTGGTCCTAATGTGGTATACGTGGGGATGGGGAGGCCTAGGCAGAGGTGAGCTGGAAGTGGGCAGGGGAGGAGGCATTAGTTTTAATACATCTTAATGGCTCCTACAGGGAAACGCTGGAAGCTTTTTTCTCTGTGATTTTCCTGCTGCTCCCCCAGGTTCAGCCTCTAGATTTTTCTAGGAATTCCAGGGTGCTTTTGGGAACTTGGTTCTGGGAAATATTTGAGAAGATAACAGGCCTGAATAGAGGTAAAGGTGTTTGTGTGTGTGTGTGTGTGTGTGTGTCTGCACACATGTGCGGCATTGCTTGTGCTTGCTGATGGAACACAGCCCAGACTCCAGTCGGGAAGCATGCAGCTAGAAGAAACAGAGAACATGCTGCTGAACTCCCCGCTGAGTGCTTATCCTTAGACAAGCTAAGAGATTACTGCCTCTGCAAGGGTTGAAGAGCAGCCAGCTCATTGTGCCTCCATCTCCAATTGCTTTTCAGATCACCCCTGACCCCACCCGCTTCTCTTCACTTGGAACTCTGCACACTCCCCCTTCCTCTCCTGCCCAGGAATGTGGACTTCAGAGCTCCATCCAATCTAGTTCTCCAGGCTGGGGTGTAGCTCAGTGGTAGAGTGTTTTGCCTAACATGTATAATCTCTGCTCTTGCAAGGAAAAAAAAAAAAGAAGCCTAGAGTGTCAAACCAGATTTCTCAATAATCACACCCTCCTCATGCTGTGTCTGGTCCTTACATTTGAGCAGGAGTCCTGGTAGATCCACATCCCTGTGACCCTCCACCTCCACCTCAGGGCTCAAGCGCTCTAGGAGGTGACAAACAGGGAAGAAAAGATAGGGGGTGACCTGGGACGCCTTCCCAGTCCTATCTGGACTACATGGTCCTCATTCTTGCTCATGCCCCCTTGACTAGCACTGTGGGTGAGGCCAAGAGGAGCAGGTCGTTCTCTCCCAGCCCACCGTTGGGGCATCTTTCTCTAAAATGCCAATTTCTCTTTTAAAGGTGATGCACACAAGTTATTTTTAAAAACACTCTGCTAGGTACTAATAAGAATTCTCCAGTTTTGAACATTGAGTGCAATCTAAGTGGTGCTGTGCTGAAAGGGGCTCCTGGCAGCTCTGACCTGAGAGCATTTGCTCTCAGCCAGATGCTGCGCTCCCTTGGACCAGTAACTCATCCCATCCTCGCATCCTCCTGTGGGGGCACTAAGGATACTCCTGCAGCACCCTCTTCACCTCTCAAGCTTCCTCTGCTGGTGGAGGTTCAGACTCTTGAGTTTGCTTTCAGATTGGCAAATGGAGGCTAGGACAGGAGAAATAAGAGGCTCCTAGCACAGCGCAGACCCAGGTGACCAGAATCTTCTAGATGCCTTTCTGCTGCTCTTTCCTATGCACCCCTCCACCAGCTATCCTGTATGCATAGGAAGGCATTTAACAAACTTGGTCACATCTCTCAAAGAAGGAGAAGGTATCTTGAAGCTTGCTGCTCCTCCCCGTGCAACATTCTAGAAGGTTTGTATCCGAAGATGCTTCCCTTTTTTTCTCTAGAGACAGCTGAGGGAATGGTAGAGGAAAAAGAGAGAGAGAGAGAGAGAGAGAGAGAGAGAGAGAGAGAGAGAGAGAGAGAGAGAAGACTGTGTGTGTGGTGTATAGTGTGTATGCATAGTGTGTGCATAGTGCATATGATAACTATGTAAATTTTGTGTGTGCTATGTGTGTGCATGTATGTGTGCATGTATGTGTGCATAGTATCTATGTGTGCCTTGGCTATGATGGCTTGGGTGACAGCAGACTTCCAACTTAGTTTGCCTGCATGACCCCAGGCATCTGTCTTGTTGGCTTTCACCGTGAGGCCTGCAGGTTCTGTTCGGCCTCCCTTGATCCCATATTGGGATTTGGAGACTTGAGTCAGAGCTCTTTATGTGACCTGCCAATCATCCATTTTTCTGTCATGATTAGAGAAATCCCATAAAACAACTTGTGGTGTTTTTTTTTTTTCCCCTCGGCTGCCTCCCCTGGCTCACTCCAGTATGAGGCATCCGAGGATTAAGTGTGTCATTCTGCTCTTTAGAGAGGAAAGGACAAAGTTGCTTGCTTACTTCCAGGCACTGAGCACAATTTGCTGGAACCCGTGGACAAACAGGGTGGTGCAGAGGGCTAAGGCATAGCCCACACAGCTCTGCTAAGTGGCCCCCATGTAAGGAAAATATCTGAGATTGATTCAGAGTCAAACCCTACCTCCTACCCATGGGACCTCCTTGTCTGAGTCTCTGTTTACGCTCTGAGGCTCTGGGAGAGGTGGACCATAGTTTCTTCAGCACAGTTTAGGTCAAGAGATAAGGAGCTGGGTGTGCTAGGTAATGGGGGCATAGAAGACTCTGGAACTTGGGGATCTACTGATACATCTCTTGATGCTTTCATACCTAGCAACAATAGTGGATGGGCAATGGTGACAACTATGGGTTCTTGAAATCGGGGCCACCACTGGCTAATACCCCTCAGAAATATTTACCTGGGTTACCCTAGTGAGCAAGCTAGCCAGCCTGCTAGAGTATTGGCAGGTAAGGATAAGTGGTACAGGACAGACACAGATGTCAATAGTGGTCTCAGGACCTGCAGTCACAGCTGACACTTTTGTATTGATATAGAGGCTTGCTCTGTAGTCCAGGTTGACCTCAACTCCCCATCCTCCTGCTGTGGAACAATCTTTGTGCACTGTAGATATGCATTACTCTCATTGGTTAATACAGAGCTGACTGGCCTATAGCTGGTTAGGAGAGATTGGGTGGGAGAGCCAGACTATGAGGATTCTGAGAAGTAGAAGGACAGAGTCAGTAGAGTCGCCAGGAGATGCAGAGGGAGCAAGACATGGTGGAGGACACATAAAGCCATGAGCCACATAGCAGCACATAGATTAATAGAAACAGGCTAGTTCAAGTTGTAAGAGCTAGTTAATAATAAGACTGAGCTATTGGCTAAGCATTTATAACTAATATTAAGTATCCATGTTGGTTATTTGGGATGGGCAGAAAAGAAAAGTCTACCTACATCTTTCAGCTTCAGCCTCCATAGTTTGGTGTGCTACCACACCTGATGGTACAATTGTCCTTATCAACTCACTTTCCTATCTTGAAAACCCAGAGACAAAATGACCACATGTGAGTCTGCACATGACAAGAGGCAGTAGTCTACAGTAGATGTTACCTTCCCATGCCAGGCAGGTTGTCTCAGTGATCTGAGTTTGCAAACTCTTGGGGACTGTCTGGGAGGGTTGCCAGCATCTTAGCTCTAGCGTTCTTTGGGCTCTCTGTGTCTCTGATTCAGCGATGTCTCAGCTCCAGTTGCATATGTACTGTGTGAGGATGAAAAACAAATACCTCTGGGTGTGATCCTCCAATGATGGGGCCAGGAGCCCAAAGCAAAACCCTTGCCTCCTTCCTTCTTCCAATGAGATCACTGTGTGGTAGTTCCTGTGACTGGTTGTTCTGAGGCTCCCGAGATTTCTACAAGTCTTTCCATAACTCCATCCTCAAACCTTTGTGTGTGTTTCCTCCTTCCGTCTCCCCAGATCCCTCTGTCCCCTGTTCCTTTGGTCTCTTAGGCTCAATCATCTTGGTGTCCCAAATCAATGACCTTCCATCAATGCCTTGTTTCTGTCTGTTTTGTGAACCCAAGCTAAGATCCTGGCTTTTCTCCTTTGAGTCTATTAGATTTCTCAAATACCATTGTCCCCAAATTCTTCCTTAAACCTGTGGACCTAGATGAAGATCCCTTTTATATGTATATACTCCCAGCACCTGAGAGGCGGCATGTTGTGCTTAGTAAATATTTATTAAACAAATGTCTCCCTCTATGGAATGTCCCCAGGGAGAGAGGAGCCACCAAGGGTGACTGAGTCTCTCTACCATTCCGCTGGATGCTGCAATCTTGCCGACACTGGAGTCAGCTCCCTGTGTGGAAATTTAAGTCCATTATTCGGTTGCATCAGATGTTAATACACCTCAGCAGGGGAGCTGGGGACCCAGGTTGATTTAAGGCAGCACACCCCACCCCACTCCTTCCCTGGCTTTACGGCTCCTGTCCCTCCCCCAGCCAGTCATGTTAATTGAGTAAGTAATGAGAATGGCTAGAAATGGAATTTTATGAAAAAGTGAGCTGCAGCTTAGAGATCAGGCAGGAGGAAGGGAGAGGGACTTGGTGAGAAGGAAGAGGTGGTTTCTAGGGCTGTCAGAGGGAATGAAGGAACATGGGAGAGGCAAGGAGAGTCAGAAAGGAGGCCATTCTGTTAGAGAGGTGAGATTTTTATCCCCCTTCCTCTTTTCTGTCTTCCCCATTCCTTTCTCATCGATGGGTATTTTGTCTTTGTATTAAGGAGGTGGAGAAGGAGAAGGAGGACCACGGCAGAGAGGCAGCGGGGGTGGGGAGAGGAAAGATGTTTGAAGCATGGACTAAATTACTCTGCCTGCAGTTCCAAGAGCTTACAGCCCCGAGTGAGCAAGGAGGGAAAGAATGAGGAAACCACGGGGCAGGTGAGGACTGGTGACCTGGCCTGGGTACCACCCACTCCATCACTTCGGCCTCTCCAGTGGCCACTCAAGTCATCCTGGGTCAATCAGGATGGGTGAGCCATTCTGTTGGGCAGATCGTGGTTAAGGCAGAGAGTAAGTCAGGCTGGGTACCAGTTACAGGGAAAACATACTCGCCACACATCCTGTGATGTATACATGCATGAAGTCTGATCTTCTTTAGCTGGGCAGACACTTAGCCAGTCAAGTGCTGACCACAGGAGCATGAGGGCCTGAGTTTGATTCCCCAGAGTCCATGGGAAAGAGCTAGGCATGATGGCACTCCCCTGTAATCCCAGAACTGGAGCGATGGAGACAGACAGGTTCCTGCCTCCCAGTTTAGCATACTTGGTGAGTCCCAGGACACAGAGAGATGAATAATGCCTGATAAACAACATAAAAGGTTGTCCTCTAGCCTCCATACACAATGTACAAAGTGCACACATTGCACACATAAACAGACACACACACACACACACACACATACACACGATCTTTCTGCGTACCAACAGCCCCATTTTCAGGATGAGTCAAACAAGACTTGGAAAGGCGGGCTGAAGCTTGGGTGATAATACTACGGGTTTGGATCCACACAACAGCTGTCCTGAAGCCCATGACTATCACCATGGAGGGTCTGAGGGGTGTAACTGTGGGCAGTTCACACCCTTGGCAGGAATTCATTGCTTTCAGCTAGCCGACCTTCTTCACAAGCTTCCTGTGTCTCCCCTAGAGTCCACTGCCTTTGTGTCTTCTTACAGTGCCCTGTGCCCCTTCACTGACACCTCACCCCACCCCACCTCCATTTGCAAACAGCTAAGTGGAACTCAGCTGGAGTTTGATGTTTGGTGATGATGAGGTTCCCAGCAGGGGAAGGGTTTGATGTGTGAAGACAGAGACCAAAGCAGCAACATTAAATCTTTCTGCTCAGAGCAGCGAGAAGGCCCTGGCAGGCACTCTGAGAGGGCAGCGGCAGAGAGAGCCACAACCAACAGAAGCCCCGGGGGGTTAAATGCCAGCCAAAGAGAGGCCCACACAGGGCTGATGGGATAATGGAAGGGGGTGTGTGCCTGGCCATTACTAGGCAGACTGGATAATAGGAGCACAGGGCAGAACTCGTGGTGCCTAGCTGCCTGGGAGGCTGGGTTCTGGTTGTGGCTTTGCCACAGCTTTTTTAAATCAACTAATGAATTCGTTCACGTGTATGTCTGTGTATGCCACAAGTGTATGCGCATGCGCGCAGGACCAGGAGACAGCCTTGACTGTTCAAGTGCTAATCATTTCTCTCTTTTTGAGACAAGGTCTCTCACTGGTCTGGGACTTACCAAGTCGGCTAGACTGGCTGGCCAGAGAGTCTCAGAGCTCAGCCTGTTTCCTCCTCCCCAGGGCTGGGGTGACAAGGGGTCACCGCCATGCTCAGCTTTTGTAAACATGGGTTCTGGGCTCTAACTCAGGTTCTCACGTTTGTAAAGCAAGCTTTTTTTTTTTTTTTTTTTTTTTTTTTTTTTTTTTTTTTTTTTTTTTTTTTTTTTTTTTTTATGTGTGGTAGCATGGGGTGGGGTTTACATTGTTTTCCATTCCACATAAACTAGGCTTTAATTAGCAGCTTCTCCAGGAAAGGGGCTGTGTTGGATTTTGCTATTTACATTCAGAATGGTCTTGGAGATTTTTTTTTTTTTTTTGCCCCACCATGTACCCAGCTGATTAGGACCAGTCTGAATCCTGCCTCCCAGAGCTCCTATTCTAAAAATGGAAAGACATGACTGATAAGATCAGGTGAATATCTACATCATTATGATGGCAGTCCATGCCATGAAGAACTGGGAGAGGAATAGCAAATAGCATTCTATGGAAATCTATGTAAGCGGACCCTATGAACAGCAGGAACCAGTAGGAGAAATGGGTGGAGAAACTTCCAGAAGCTGGAGGGTCAAGCTTGGTGAGTTTGATAAAGGCATGAAAGACACTCAAGGCTAAAGGCGAAGGCTGGGTAATGGCTGGGGCTGGAAATGCCCTGGCTGGGCTGGAGCAGCCAGGATCTGGGGTCATGGAGCTGTCCAAGGTCCTGATTAGGAGAGTACGCTAATGAACAGAGAGATCTTGGTTCCACCAGGTGGCTTAGGATGATTGTGGCTTCAGGATAGCATGGACAAAAGCTCTCTCTCTGTAAACACCCCAGCCATTCTTCCTCTGACCCCTGTGCATTGCAATACACCAGTTTTTCTGACCTTTTTTTTTTTTTCCTGAACATTTCATCTCATCTCTCTTTTCCTGTGTCTGAGGGAGCTAGGGACAGAAAAGATATTGCCTGCCACAGAGAGGCAGGAAATACTGAATTTTACTCCAAATAAAGGCAAGGAACTCAGGACTCTCTAGCAAGTCACTCCCCTCTTCCTCTGTCCACTCTCATTCATGGGCAGAATCTGAGATCAAGATCCTGAGATCAGGCCACAAGGAAGGCAGCAGAAGGGAGAGAAGTGGAGGAACAAAGGCAGGGGTGAGCCCCAATGACTGTCCATACCCTGTGTAAAAGGTGGCAGTGATGTGGCACCAGATAGTTGCTGAACACAGGTGAGGGGCCCCATGACACAATCTCCTATCTTATTCCAGAGGTTACACAAGGCCTTTTTCATACACTTTGAGCGTGCTTCCCAGCACACCCTCCACCCTTCCTTCTTCTCCACTCCCTTTAGCTTCTGTGTTCACATTGTCAGTGAGAAAAGTTGTGCAATATTTGCTGGAGATGATTATACTAACTGAATTACATCTTCTAGCTAAAAATTTTGGGAGGGAAGATAAGGCAATGGCCCCATAGTTAAGAGCATCAGCTTTTCTTGTAGAGTACCTGGGTTTGGTCCCTGGCACCCACACGGCAGCTCACAACCATCTGCATTTCTAGGTTCAGGGGACCCGATGGCCTCTTCTGTGGGCACTGCACACACATAGTGTGTAGATATACCTGCAGGCAAAATATTAAAACACACAAGATGAAAATAAATGAAAATTACAGTTTCAAATTGTGTTCATTTATTGTGTGTGTGTGTGTGTGTGTGTGTGTGTAGGGGGTGCTTGTGTGCCTCAACAAGCATATGTAAATCAGAAGCCAACCAACAGGAGTTAGTTTTCTCCCTCCTCCAAGGCTCCTGGAAATCCACTCAGATCATCAGACTTGGTGGCTTGTACCCTCACCTAATCGTTTTTAAAGAGGTGTAGGGACTTTGTATTTTTAGGTGAATATTCTTAAATAATTAGATAGTAAATGCCCGTTCTCTTTGGAGCAATGCCAGACATACCCTTGGGACTAGTTTATAGCTTCTTAAGTCTGGCCCTCCATCAATTTGATAAATGGATAATGGGATCTAAGGGGGGAAAATTTTGCCCAACATGGGGTTCATTGATATGGACTAAAAGGTACATTCTCTAACTTGGGATGTATGCCAATTAATTTTCTTTGACAAATTTTGGGCCAGGGATTTAGAACCACCATAGGAATATACCTGGGGTGTGTCTTTGGTCTCATTTCCAGAGAGATTTAACTGAGGGAACAAAGACACCCCCCCTGCACATGGGTGGCACTATTCTACAGGTTGGGGTCTTTGAACAAAAAGGAATTGAATGGTATAATTCACCTCTCTCTGCTTCCCGATTGCAGATACAATGCAGCCAGCCTCCTCGGGCTCCCCCCACTCTGACTAGAGCTCTTCTTACAGCCCTGCCTTCCATGTCATGATGTATTGTGCTCTAAAGATAAACCCCCTCCTTTCTCAAGTTGCTTCTTGTCAGGTATTTGGTCACAAAATCAAGGAAAAGAACAAACTAATAGAGAGTCTACCATGTCCTCTGCCCAGTGGACACAAAGGTAAGAGTCACAGTCTCCTGTAGTGATGCATACAGTCCCATGTCTCTAACACATGGTATGGTGGTCATTCGAGCTTGTATGAGGAACTCCCAAAGAATCACATAAGAGGAACCCCCTAAATTTTGCAAAAAAATTCCCACCACTAGAATGGAATCCTCTAAAGAGCCTGACCACAGCTTCCTGTGGCCTTAGCAGGCAGGAGGCTGCCCTGTGCTCTGAACTCCATCCTAGGGGTCTCAGTGCAGGTGAGAGTGCTGGGGCTGGAGACCATCACCGTCTACTGGGTCTGGGAGTTAGGTGGTACAGCTGGCAGAAGAAGGCTGCTCGGCAATTTACAGCAGCTCTCTGGTGTCTAATTGCACCATCAGTGCTCCGTGTTGCAGGGCTGGGGAGAGGATGGATGAGGTGTTGTTATGGTCCTAATGGCCGCAGTAAAGTGCGGTGTTCTTAGTGGTAAATAGCCAAGCCCACCATGCTCAGGACTATCCTTCAGCTCCATGTAGGGGCTGGTAGCTGTAAAGCTGACTGGCTTGAGATGGGGGCTCCCAGTAAACTCTCTGCGTTTTTTTTTTTCTGTGTCAGCTACCCAGGCCTGCAGAGGAGTCTATGTGGAGAAGTTCATGAGGCAGCCCTTTTTTCCTGCTCTCTCCCTGAGCACCTAATAGCATTAACAGCTCTCACATAGAGGGATATGCTCCCACCTAAAGAGGGGACTCTAATGGGGCAAATTTTCATGCCCGTCACCTGACTCAGAACCTCTCCAAGAGAAGGCTCTATCTCCATCACGGAGCAGGCAGGATTTGTTGATATCACTGTAGCTGCATTTAATAGCAGGGTCAACAGAAGCTGCTCAGTGCGGGTGGAAGGAGGAGATGTCTTAATTCCTAAGTAGCATTATGGGCAGAGGGTACAGCCTGGGCAAGGAACTGGAGTGGGACCAAGAGGGCGAGCAGTTCACCGTATTGTTGTAAGAGGAGGAGGAGGTGTGCAGGATTTAGGCATTTTGGGTTCTCATCCTGCTCCAATGCATGAGGATCTCTGTTGAGGAGGATGGGAGAGGCCGAGAGGCCATCTAGCTCTTCTTAGATGTCTTTGTCTTTTCCCTTTAATGACATTGCTCCTAGGGATGTGGTGTGGGAGAATTGTCTGTATTCTGTCAATCATGTTTTAAATAAATGCTGATTGGCCAGGCAGGAAATATAGGTGGGAAAACCAGACAGGAAGTAGAGGTGGGACAATGAGAACAGGAGTATTCTGGAAAGAAGGAAACTCTTTTGGCAGTCCTGCACAGACCACAGAAGAAGCAAGATGTGACCTACCCTGCTGAGAAAGGTACCAAGCCATGTGGCTAACATAGATAAGAATAATGGGTTAATATAAGTGATAAGAGCTTATAAGAAACCTGAGCTAATGATCCAATCAGTTTATCATTAATAAAGAATGACCTCTGTGTAATTTCTTTGGGGGCTTACCAGCTGTGGGAACTGGGTGGGACAGTAACCCCCAACAAGCAGGACCTCATGTTACAGGGATAGGGAAGGGTGAGTTAGGGTCTCCAGGTCAAGGACCAGCTAGTTACTATATATCAGGGGCCATGTCATCTTGTTGCTTGCTAGAAAGTGGTGAAAATAACTGTGTCTTGTTGGGTGTAGTCAGGCCTTCTAGGAGCAATAGGCAAGTTGGAACAAGGACCAATTTAGAATACCGCCACCATTTTCCAATCAGCCTTTCGCAGTCACCTCTTGCTGGTCTCTCTAGCTGCGTCCATGTTCCTCAACCCTGGCAGGCATTTCCTTTCTGCTGCACGCATGGACATCTGAGCCTTGGACTAAGGCCAGAGACTGGCCAATCAAGTACAGGAGGGCCACTTGCTCTGGAGCAGGCAGCCACCTCCTCCATCACTTCATTAACTTGATGTCCAAACACATTTAGTCTGCACCATCCTCCTTCATGGTCTCAATCTGCAGTTTCCCCTACTTAGTGATTGCAAATTGCTAAGTAACGAACCACTTGATGGTGCTGCTAATAATAATGGTTGAGAGTGGATGAAGACTGGGGTGTGGGAGGGAAAGGCCGCTAGTCTGGTGTTGAGGGGCTCTGTGTTGGGACAGGCCAAAGCCCTCCAAGGAAGGTAGGGTGACAATAAAACTGCAGCTCTCGTCTGGTCCTCACCAACGTGGATGGCAGGAAGACCGGAAGCTGAGTGACTCCCAAAGCTCGGGGATCCTGAGTAACACGGTTGGGAACTAAGGGAGGTTAGGTCAAAGTTTTTCCTAGAGTTTGCATGGGGTTTAGCCTGTTAAAGTAGAGAAGACATCCACCAGACACCAATCTTGGTGTCAGGGTGTGTAGGGCAGGGGAGTAGCTGCCTGGACCGGGAGCAGAAGTTGGGGGTAGATTCCAGGTGCTCAGGGTTGGCCCAGGCTATCAGGAAACACCCACACAGCAGCCGGGCTCCAAAGCAGATGGCAGCCAAGCTTAATGGCAGCCTGACTGGTGGGTGGGTGGGGGAAGGGCTTGCCTTCTGTCTGGAGGATGCATGGATAGCTCACAGAAAGACTGGAACTCAGGATGAGAAGCAGTTGCTCATACCAGCTCCAACTGCCTGAGAGGACTCCCTAAGTTCTTCTGAGCCAGGACTAAGGGTAGCTTTTAGAAACCCACCTGCAGCTCCATGAAAAGCAACAACACCTCTGTGTGTGTGTGTGTGTGTGTGTGTGTGTGTGTTTTAACGTATCTGCTGTCTTTGGTCTGCTCAGCTCATGGCTTCTCATCCCTTCTAGTCTTCAGGAGACTCTAGACATCTGTGCTGGTTTGAATAGGTATGGCCCCCATAGACTCATGCGTTGGAATGTTTGGCCCATAGGGAGTGGCACTATTAGGAGGTGTGGCTTTGTTGAAGGAAGTGTGTCACTGTGGTAGGGAGGCTTTGAGGTCTCCTAAGCTATGCTCTGTGTGGCACACAGTCTCCTGCTGCTTGCGGTTCAAGATATACAACTCTCAGCTCCTTTCCAGCACAATGTCTGCTCGCATGCCTGCCATGTCCTGCCACGATGATAAAGGACTAAACCTCTGAAACTGTAAGCCAGCCCCAGTGAAATGTTTTCCTTTTTGATGTCTCTTCACAGCAACAGAAACCCTAAGACAGCATCTGTAAGAACCTCCTATGTGGGGGGCTGGAGAGAAAGCTCAGAGGTTAAGAGCAATGCCTGTTCTTCCAAAGGTCCTGAGTTCAATTCCCTGCAACCACATGGTGGCTCACAACCATCTGTAGTGAGATCTGGCGCCCTCGTCTGGACTGTAGGAATACATGCAGACAGAATACTGAGAATACTGTATACATAATAAATAAATTTAAAAAAAAAAAGAACCTCCTATGTGTGGGCAAGGCAGTTCTTCAAATGTCTTTTTTTTTTATTTTTTATTTTGGTTCCTGTCCTGGAACTAGCTCTTGTAGACCAGGCTCGAACTCACAGAGATCCGCCTGCCTCTGCCTCCCGAGTGTTGGGATTAAAGGTGTGCACCACCACCACCTGGGACTCAAATGTCCTTCTTAAGAGGTAGTTGGGGAGAAGGAGACACTGACCTCCAGCCAAATCTCCTGGAACCCTGGGGTTTGGTGGAGAGCTGGGAGGGACTGAGCACTTCTCTTGTTGGATTTCGATGCAATATCATTCTGCAGTTATTAATCCTACCCCACAACTGTTGGATAAGTTTTATAAAAATCCCTAAAGATTTGACACTAAACAACTTTTGGGCTGTGTGTGTGTGTGTGTGTGTGTGTGTGTGTGTGTGTGTGTAACAATAAAGCTGTTTTCTGCTTCCCTCCATTCAACCAGCCTTTGTGAACACACAGCCATCTTGCCTGGCTGTAAACAACACTGGGATTCGGTTTGTACTGTACATTTACCAACTAATGGTGCTTCATGCAAACATCTCTATTGTGCCTGTGTCCAGAGCTATCACTTTTAATAATGACAGCAGATTAAAATGACCACCACTCTCTTCCCCCATTGTTGGGTGTTCAGGTGGTGGTCACATGTCCAGTCTCCCAAATAGTGTTGGCATCAACATCTTTGTCAAATGATTTTTTTTCCCTCCTGTGTCTCTTTTTGGATTATTTCCTGGGGGTTTATTCCCAAAAGGAGAATTACTAGGTCAAAAAGGCATAGCAGTTGTACAGCTCACATCCCACGTTGCCAGATGGCTTTTCGAAGACCGCGCTGTTCCACTTTTAGTTGGATACGTGGGGATAAGTCGGAATGGTTGGGCCAGTGCTTTCCGTTTTGGGATTAGCATTCGCCACCAGTTTGCTGTGTGACTTTGAGCAAGTCAGACCCCGCCCACCCATCTGGGTTTTCTTGTTTATAAAGTGAGGGAGGTGGGTGAGGTGATCTTAGGTCTCACCTGTGATGGGGCTTTATGAGATACCTCAATGGGGGGACGGGTAGACACAGGGGTCTCCAGACGTGTTGGGATTTGAATCCCTTTGCTCACTAGGGACGACAATACCCAGCTAGTCATGCAGATTTACTAACATGTGCATGTGTGTGTGTGTGTGTGTGTGTGTGTGAGAGAGAGAGAGAGAGAGAGAGAGAGAGAGAGAGAGAGAGAGAGCGCACATGCCTCCCAAACACTGGGGTTACAGGTGCACACAACTGTGTCTGGCTCTCATGTGACCGTTGAGGCAAGAACCCAGATCCTCATGCATGTACCTTACGTGTTTTACTGAGTGAGCTGCCTCCTCGGCCTGCTATTTGATTCTGGATGGATGATGTGGTGTGTGGGGTCAGCAGCCTCGTCTTGGAGGTCCTAGGCTGCAGTCAGCACCCACCCACTTAGCTACACTTCAGACTTGGAATCTTCTGCTTGATGGGCTACTTGCTAAGTGTTATGAATTTCATCCCTGGGCATAAGGAAACTGTCTGGGAGCCTGATAGAACTGGATTTGGACCCAGCTTTGATGTTTGTGGGCTCTGTGATATTAAGCAGATGATTTAATTTCCAGGAACCTTAGTTTCCTCATCTGTGAAGTGGGAATATAACCACTCACTCTACAAGATGTTCCCTAAAGGTTGAATAGTAATACATACAAATTATTCTATTGGTGCCTGGCCCAGCGGAGTCCCACGAGCACAACAGACCGGTTTCTACAGACCGGTGCTCCTGCAGTCTGCTTTGGGGACTCTCAACCAGGGTGTGTGCTGCTGTGTGCTCAACTCGAGGACCCAAGGGACCTGGCTTCCTGCCTTTTCTAGATTCTACCCACTTGTTTACTGCCCTGTCAGCCCCTTTCCTGGGTTGCCTGGCCCCTCCTGGTCCTCTTGGCTACCATGAAGTTGGGGTAGTCTGAGGCCAGAAGGCCAAGCCCCAGCACCAGGCAGCCTGCCTGGATTCTCTCATCCACCGCAGGGTTCTGCCCATACCTCTGCTGTTTTATCCTTTCCTACAGCCCTGGGGCTTCAGAAACAGATCTACTAAAGTCTCCCTAGTACCTGGACAACTCAACAGATCAAGTACCTACCACTTTTTCTTTTTCTTATTCCTGTCTGGGAATTCTGTCTTATTCTATCCAGGGTCTAGCTAGGCCTTCACCTCCACATATCACTGTGACTGGCAGGTCGTCCCAGCAATGCCAGATGCTCCCTCTACCCAGGCCCTGCCAGTGACCATCCATCAAGGGAGAGGAGACCTCTTAGGCAGGACAGCCTTGCCCTGGGGATCAGGCCAGAGACCTAGGCCCAGAAACCTCAAGGTCTGCAGAATGCCGTCAGAGGTGTCTTTAATGAGACAGGAAGCTAGGAAGGGGAGTGAGGAAAAGCAAGGGACCCCATTCCCCCTTGCTTGTCCACCGAGAAGTTGCTAATAACATGCCACACTCTCCTGTGATGCTCTAGCATCCAAACAGGAGGAAGACCTGGTACCACATCCCAGCATCTTTGCCCTCTGTGGATGGAGATCCTTGGGGGCTGGTGCCACCCTCTTAGAGAAACAGTTCTCACCCTGAGGGTCATGATCCCCAAAAGACCATCAGAAAACACAGATATTTATATTACAATTCATAACAGTAGCAAAATCACAGTTACAAAGTAGCAAGAAAAATAATTTTAGTGTTGGGGGTAACCACCACATGAGGAACTGTATTAAAGGGGAGCAGCACCAGAAAGGTTGAGAACCACTACATTTCAAAGACGGCACTGAACATTGGGCCCTACTTACCATGACCTGCTACGCCTTTCACGGGTACCCGCCTACACTGGGGACTAAAGGAATTTTCAGTTGATTAGGCCCTAGAGATGGCTAGGCCCTGTGGCCACCATCTGTCTGGGATGTGGAATTCTACTGGGACAGTCCGATTATTTGTATTACTGGTGTGACACTGGCCGAGGGCCATGTGCAGAGACTGCAAAGGGAGACATAGCAACTGACTCTGCAGTGTCCAAGAGGCCGCGTGGACGCTGCTGGGCCCAGTTCCTGTTCAGCTGTAATCGACAGGGGGTGGCAGTCTCAGAGCCACACATTTCCAGGGCCAGGATGGGTGACCAGAGTAGAAGCCAAGCCCTCCCTGGACCCATGTCCTTCCCTAGGAGGTTCTCTCCTTCCTTTCCTCCCTCCCTCCTTCTTTCATAAAAAAGTAAATTACAACAGGATCTCTCAGACGGGTCTTACACATTTTATCCTCCTGCCTTGGTACTAGGATTACAGGTGAGAAACAATACATCTGGCCTCAAGGAGACCTTCCTGACGTGTTGGTGTTGAGGGTTCGTTCTTCAATCACCTCTTTGTACCCACTTCCTTCTTCCCGAGCAACCAGAACTGGAGGAAGAGTCTGTCCAGGCTAGATATGCCAGCCTGATTTCTCTGTCAGGGTCCCAAAGGCTGTGACACTGAAAAGAAACTCAAGCAGCCCAGTCATTGAGCCCTTGTGCCCCATGGTCTTAGTTTACCCATCTATAACCTGGGCACAAGAAGAGTCCTGGGTCTTTGCGCTTTCCAGCAAATAGCAGAGCCATCCATTCAGAGATCAGGTTAGCTTATGTTGTGACTCTCCTGGGCTGGGAGAAAAGAATGAGACTCCAGTGCCCACAGTTCATGATTTCTTCCTAAGAAGCCCAAGGCAGCAGACTCCCACTTCTGAAAACTGTCTCTTCCGAAGTAAAGGAAACGAAGCTATTAGCAGCCTCTTTGTTCAGGTGTTAATTAATTTGTGTTTTCTGTGTGCACCTTCTCCCAGGTACAGCCCATCATCTCTGGGGTGCTGGCAGGGGAAGGCAATTAGATCCTCGTTACTGTGCAACTAATTATGGCATGGAAACTGCTTGAGGAGGCTGAGGGGGATTCCCCTACCGCTTCAGCTCAAGGGAGAGACCTCACTCAGGGGCAGGCACTGAGGTGAACTAGGTCTGGGCCCTGGAGCAAAGGCTGCTGGAGTCCAGGTGAGATTTCAGAAAGGCAGGTCTGGGTGCCCCTCTCTCCCACTCAGGAGCTTCCAGTGGCTCCCTAGTTCCTACCAAGTCAAGACCAAGCATCATACTTGATGTTTGAAGCTCCCTACAACCTGATTGGATCCAAACGCCTAGTATCATCTCTCATCATAGCTACTCCCGTCTGTGTGTTCCTGGAGAACCCAAGTGCTACCTGAGTGGAGTCCTGGGCCTTTGTCATCTGATTCCAGCACCTTCACCGTCTATGTCTGCTATAAAATTCTCGGTCTTTCAATTGAATGACCACCCCTCAGTCTTTGTTGAAGGTAAGAGGGTTTGGGACTTCATGAACTTCAACTCCCATAACATCAGCCTTGACCCCATATCCCCACGTAAAAAGGACCACACAAGCCCAGGTTGGATATGCTGTCTTCTGTGACCTGGTCCTCGTTGTTTGCCTCATAGAAACAACATCACTGGATCTGGGTCAGGAGCTCACCTGGTTGTATGTTAGTCTCCAAGTGGGAAGGTGGAGGAGGAGGTCCTTAACCTCACCTGCCACTGTGGGACTAAAGACCCCGGATGTACAGCCTCAGAGGAACCAAAGCAATGGCTGGGAGCCAGGGCACTACTGCCCTGTGAGAGACTCTAGACCATCACCAAGACTTGGGGGACACCCTGGCATTGAGGAAGAGGGTAAGGGGCCCACTTCCTGTCCTTGTCACATAGGGAGGCACCTTTGTATGTGTCTGAGTCTGGAGCCTAACTCGGCGTTGCTAACTGCTCCATCGTTTTCAGCAGCCTTCAGGAAACCCAGGGAGACTGGCCTTTGTCACAGGAACCTTTTATCGGCCTAGAAATACAGTGTCATGGCAACGCTGCTCCTGGTGTCTCGGGTCCCTAAAGAAAAAGCATCTGCTACACTGTTACAGTTTCTAGGTGCAGTGTTCACAGGCCCACCTCCTTCCCAGTCATGGGCGGATTCCGCTCCTGTACTTACTGCCTCCATGGTGTTTGTTATGCCGCAGACTGAGCTGACCAGGGTTTCCCATCTGTTTGGTATACTTTCTACTCTTGAGATGTAGCCTCCCCAAGCCCATTATATTTTATTATAAACCATTTTTTTCTTATTTATTTCCACAATTAAAACAAAACTATTTGAGGGGGTGGGTGGGCGCTGCTTCACTTCTAGAACGGTTGTAAAGCAGGGTGAGCCCAGGCTATGAAAATCCCAGGTTATGCCGCAGCCTGACTGGGCAGCGGTTGTGTTGTCTCACTAGGGGATCCCCCTCCCTCCACTGTGTGTTTTCTCTCTGTGAGCATGTGTACACACATATGTATGTATGTATGTATGTATGTATGTATGTATGTATGTGTATGCATGTGACTGTATGGGTGTTGATGTTTCTGGCTTAGGCTGAGTTTGACCCAAGAAGCTACCCTCATGCCATCACATCCAAACTCTGGATGCCAGACTCCCTGTCTTGACACCCCTGGTGTTCCTCCTGTACCCACCTTTCTTTGGATTCTGCTCTCGGCACCTCTTCCTCCCCCATCCTCCATCCCTTTCCAGCTCTCGGTCTGGCTCCCTGCAGGGAGCGGAGTGAATTAATGAGAGAGTTAATACAGGGTGTTCTGAAGCATGCCGCTGCTTCTCCCACCAGGGCCGGCCCCTACCCTGCCTCTCCTCCCCCGGGGCTGTTTGTGTTTGCTGTGGAAAGTAGCTCCTAATCGAAGCTAATGTCCCAGAACGGTGGTGCTGCCTTTGGGATCACAGACCCGTTACCTCGTGGCTAATTGGCTGGTGACTATGGAGGCCTCGTTGTGGTTCTGAAGTGGCAGCTTTGAGGGGACTGGCGGCTTCATTGCCCATCCATCCACTCTCAACCCCCAGTTGTCCATCAGACATGAAGTGTCCTTAGGTGTCTATCAAATCTTCCAGAAGCAGCTGGGGGCTATGCCAGCAGGTAGAGGTGTGTGTGTGTGTGTGTGTGTGTGTGTGTGTGTGTGTGTGTGTGTAGTTGCGGTAGGGGTGGAGTGAGAAGCTCACTTGTCCATGTGTAATGGTTGACCTTGAGCCTTCACAGGTATGGACCTAGACTGGGTATGGAACAGGAATCTGGCTTGGGTCTGCCAACTGAGCAAGTCCCTCAGTCCAGAGAACAACGACATGTCCTACCAGCCAATTCTCTGTCCATTTCTTCCACTGCGAGGAATGGTGGCCCTGGCTGGCAGCAGGGGAGTGACCTAAAGGGACTGACTGGGTCTGTGGCTACATATCTGGATTCCCTGGGCACTGATCTCCAGGATGCTATCCACAAAGACCTATCCTCTCCCCTAGACAGCCAGGAGAGTCCCTCTCACTTGCTTTTCAAACTGCAGAAGATTGGAGCTCCTCCCACCCAATCTCTGGGCCCAGTCAACTGATGGGCACACGGCACACACTTCTGAGAAATTACTGCTCCTTTTAAATGTTCATTACACATTGAAAAGATCACCTACTGGATATATCAGGCTAAATAAAATATCTTTAAAAATTAATCTCATCCACTTGTTTTCCCTTTTCAGAATTGGGGTAGGAGATGTAAAATTGCACACAATGTCTCTTGATTAATACCCACAGGTGAGCATGGGTCTTGAACTAGCTTTCCCAAGTTCAAATACCTGCTTTCCTGTGCTGGATAGCCCGGGGTAAGGCACTTAATGGCTTCAGTCTTCCCACCTGTAAAATGGGGGTGATATTAGAGTCCTGCTCACAGGCTTGTTACAAAAACTAGACCAGATCCCACGGTGGGCTTTGCAGATGGGAAGTACAATTTAAATATTAACTATAGCTCGCTCTGATTAGTCACACAATTAATATTGGTTGAACGAAGCATTGAATTTCTAAATCCTAACCACCCCACCCCATTCCCACTGTAAGCATTTATCTGTCACCCAGCATTTAGTCAGCAAATATTTACTGAGACACTACGCTGCGCCGGGCGCCGTGACTGACACTGCAGGTAAAGAGGACCATGTCATCAATCAATTCGTGGATTTAATGAATCTTAGCTGAGCCTGACTTTGGTGCCAGGGTTGACTAGACTCTGTGGCCCCGGGGGGCTACACACTCGCCTTGAGAAAGGATGGGATTTAAAGGTTTGTGGAGAAGACAATAGTTAGCAAGAGTTTGACACTGTGGGCTGCCTACTGGGATGGGGAAACCAAGAGGATGGGTGGAAACCAGAAAGGAGAGGAGAGGAGGTGCCAGCAAGATGCCTTGGGAGAGGCAAATGGAGCTCTGGGAGAGGCTGGCTAGGAAGAAGGAAGCTGCTCCAGGGAGAGCAGAAACATCTTCCCTGTCATCCCTCAGATTTGGAGCAGGGAGAGCTGGGTCTTAGAACTTAACCTGACATGCGTGGACACATCAGTATCAGCCGAGGAGGCTGTTTGTCCGAGTAGACAAGCCAGCTGGTTGGTTGACTTTTTCACTCATCGTTAGGGTGCTGAACAGAAATCTAGGAAACACAGCCCCTCAGACAGCAGCCTGGGTATCCCTGAGTTTAGGCCCCGAGACACCGGTACCCCTCTTGGCCTTCCTGCCAGACTCCAATGCCCGGCCTCCAAGGCTGGCAGTTACTGCACAGCTGGTAAGTTAAAAGCAGTTTAGCGGTAATTCCACCTCGTACTGACGACTTCCAGGGACTGTTAATGAATTTAAATGCTGGGGATTTTCTCTGATGCCTCATCGCATATGCTGCTCACATTAAGATGCTAATGAGGGCTCGAGTGGATGGAGGCGCTGGAGCCGGACCAGGGACAGTGGCCTGGAAGGGGTTGCTGGCTGGTCAGGGCTTTTCTAATGCCTTATCAGTGCTGGATCGGTGACCTTTCCGAGTGGGTTAACTGGTCCTCGCTCCTCGGGGGATGGGGAGTGCAGTCAGCTGGGACGGAGTCGATGCAGCGCCTGGAGCTGAGGCTAACGACGGAAGTCTGAGTGAGCAAACGGGAATGGCCGTGAGATTCCATCTAAGGATTGGGACTCCATCCAAGTAGCTGTGTCTTACCCACCCAGATGGATTGTGGATGAAGCTCAGACTCCGAGTCTGAGGTCTTGAAGACTCTAAACTTGCCGGGAAACACTGAATACCATCGGGACAGAAGACTGCCCAAGAGGCAGGTGGTACAGCGTGGCAGAGGTGCGTGGACTCTGGACAGCTGGCTGGGGTGATAAGCAGGCTGCCCTTGAGGACATCAGAAGAGGTAGTTGGCCTAGAATCCCCGTGGGAATGGGAAAATGGAACTTGGCTTCTTTCTCTCTCTCTATCTCTCTCTCTCTCTCTCTCTCTCTCTCTCTCTCTCTCTCTCTCGATTAAAAAAAATAAGATATTAAGAATGTAGAAGAAACAAGAAGTTGTAATGCTGGGTTTTGTGTGGGGTCAGGCAGCCTGGTTTGAACCTTGCCTCTGTCACTAAGAAACTGTGGGACCTCTGGCAAGAGACTGAACCCTTCTGTGCCTCAGTTTCCCTGTTGGTTAAATGGTGATACAAATAGTACCTGCCTAGCGCCTGAAAGTGTTTCTTGCTCTGTTAAGCCCTTGGATTAGTGGTGAGCACAGCTGATCTTTCCCCCAACCAGTTTTCTGCTTCTGCTTATGGCGAGGAGAGAAAGACAAGGTAAGCCGAAAGGTGGGATCTGCGCCAGCCAACCAGTGCCGGGGAAGGGCTCTGAGAACAAAGCCTCCTTCTGGCAACTGGCACTGCACACAGTGGGGGAGAATCTGCTGGCTCCCCCAGAAGCCACTTTTCTCAGTTTTCTGAAAGTCCACTGACAATTTTTGTAAATTTGTTTAAGGATTAAATTAATAAGTCTCTTCTCCTTGGCTGCCATCAACACACAGTAGCTCTGTGCTCTGTGCTCCCAGAAGCAGCTTCTGAGGCTGCGTGTGGAAGAGGTGGGGCCACTTCAGAACCTTGCTCCTCAGGGGTACCCAGGATTAACCTGGGAGCCTCCTGCATCATCCGGGATCCTCCTGCTGTGTGGGTGCACGGCCCTGTTTAGCACCCCCTAGGGCCGGCACTCTGGCTGACACCGTGTGAGAGCTTTAAGTCTGACTGTGTTTCTAGCTCCTCAGATCAGGACTCTGGGCCCTCCAGTCACACAGAAAGCTCATTCTATAGAGGGTTAATATTCCCCCCCAGGGTGCTTTTGGGATGGGGTCTCCCAGGATTCCTTGCTACCATGGATACTCCTTAATGGCATGGGGTACCTGTCATAGGACAGAGAAAGAGGGCTATCAGCATTTTGAGGTTCCTCTGTTCTGAAGGTCTCTGGGGATGACAAGATCCCTATTCAATTCTGAAGGCAGAAAGAAACCTTGAGGCTGAGTGGCAGGGCTTTCTTGTACCTCTTGGGACTGGCTGATCCCAGAGGGACACGGATTGGTGGGGTTGGAGGAATGGGGGTACAAAGGTTATCAGTCTAAAGATGCTGTGTGTGCCATCTTCAACCCCTATGGTGGGGTGTACATTGGGTTCAATCTTTTGGGGTTCTGCTGGTCACTTCTCTAGAACCACCAAAGCCTGGGCTGTCTCCTGACCTTCTCCACTGCTCCACCTCAGTGCCCATCTCTCTCAGCCTGGCTCAGGAACCGCAGGGCTGTAGATTAGTGGTCCTGGCTAAAACGGAGGGCAGGAAGATCCTCCTTTTTTGTGCTCCCCTTCACAGGCTAAGAGCACACCATGGTTCCCAGAAAGTTCATCTTCTGATCTGTCATCTGCCTCCTGCCAGCAGAAGAACTTCCTGCTAGCAGGAGTAATTGAAAGTGGAGGAACGGGTGGCCACATCTATCCTGAAGCTGTATGCAGAGCCTCTGATTAAAGGCCAGCGGGTTAGCCCTTCGCCATTCAGCCAGTGGGCAGGTAGGGGCAGGGACCCTGTCTGGAGAGCTGCAAATGAGAGCCTGGGAGGTCTAGGGCAGGCAGAGTGGGGTCCAGAGCCCATCTGTCCGTCCTGCCTTGGCAATCCAGTGTCTCAGCCGCTTACAGAGACTGCTGGAACCACAAGCTCTGGAGGGCGTAAAGGGCCAGCTCAAGTTCTGTGGGTGGACACTCAGCCTGTGCTTACATGTTTTCAGATACATGGAGCTCCCTTTCTCTCTATCTAGTCCGCTCATTGTGCAGCGGACTGACTCTCCCTCAGAGAAATCTCTTTCTTCTACCAAATTAAACTATCCTATGACAGCATACACCCACGGCAGCTCTGACCCTTGGAGACGTACAAATTAAAGCTCATTTCTCTTCTATGGTTGGCCATCAAAGATTTAAGGTTGTCTGTTCCTTCCTCATTGGAGAATGCCTTCTCTTCTCTGTGCTGTTCGGGGTTCACCCAGTTTGTTTTCACTGATGGCATTCCCATAGACTCTGGAGTCAAAATATCTGGGTCCCTGCTTGTTCTCATTAAGCATAGTAGCTCAACTCCCGAGACTTGGTTTCTAAGTCTGTGAAATGGGAATAGATTGAAGAAGCCATTGGGAACGGGCTCAGATGACTAACCCAGCATGAAATATGGAGTTGCTCTTCCAGAAAGTCTCCGTGTTCCTGACCTTCCTCAGACAGTACAGTTTGCCTAGATTTCCCTCCACCCCTCCTTGTCACCCATGAGTGAAGGATACAGCACCCTGTGGCCTACACAGAGCACTGAACTCCCTTAGGCTGCTGTGATGGAGTGTCTTCTTTGTCCAGCCTGGCCTTAAAGAGAGAACTCTTGAAGGACTTGGGCGTGCTGGTGGCCTCTTCCTGCTGCCCTGGTGGCTGCAGAGCTATTTCGAGGCTTCCTGTTTTGAGGAGGAGGTTTTAATTATCCCCGGAGACGTGACTGAATTACAGACCCCATAGGTGCACAGCACGAACTGCTTGCTCGTGTGCTGCCCCAGGGAACTGCATCCCGGTGAATTACACAACCCCGCAGAAAAATACAGGCTGGAGAGTGGAGTCAGAGATGCTAAGAAGGTCTCAATGGCCTGCAGGCCCACATGACTGGAAATTGCACACTTGGGAAACACAAGGGTGGCCATAGGTGCTTTCACTAATCTTATCCCATCCACTTCGGCACGTCTTGTTGGATTTCCGCTATGCGTTCTGCCGATTTCCCTGCCTGAATCCACTCTCTTTAGCCCAGGTTGTTCTTGAACTTGCAGCCTTCCTGCTTCAGCGCCCTGACAACCTGCCACCACACCAGGCTACTAATGTCTTAATTCTGGATGAGCCCATTCTAGAGCAAGAATGCTCCAACCCCCAACAGTGGAAGACTGTGAATAACTCTCATTTCCCCACCTTACATTCAGTTCCATTTGCAGTTGGATCTGCTTCTGCAGCCCCTCAAAGCCGAGTTGACTTTGAGACACACTGACCTACAGAATTCCTGGGAAAGATAACATCTGAGGACCAGGGCTAGGGCTCCTGGGCTTGTGTTTCATCTGTAGCCATCATAAGCTGAAGGTCACCATGGGCAGCAATGTAGTTCCTGGGACAAAAAGCCCCGAGGAGGAGACTGAGTCTTAGCCAATGGCCAGTGCCCCTGTCAGCTGCAAGGGTCAGGCTGGCTCTAACTTCCAGTTCAGCAGACTCTCCAGCCAAATGCATCCCCATGGGGACACGAGGGCCGAGGACCTCAGTAGCCACCTTGCCAGCTCGTAGACGAGGAGGAAGGAAAGCAGCACGGGAGCATGAGCCTGTCTAGTGGTTGTCAGGTAGCAGTGGCACCAGGACCCCTGGAGACAGGATGAGTGTGAGCTGTGTGTTTGAGAGGGACCCCAGAAAGTGCTCTGGGGATTGTGGGGTGGTAAGGTAGGAGGAGATAGATAGGCGAGGGACAGTTTTGAGGACAGCTAGGTCTTTCTTCATCTCCTAGGGAACTCTAAGATGATTGTGTCCAGGAAGGGGCCATGTCTCAGATTGGTTATACAGAGGGGAAACAATGGAGATTTATCCATCAAGCTCCAATTGTCCTTCCAAATGATTTCTGGAGGATGTGTGAACAGGGTTGGGTTGCCTGGGGCCGGAAACCACATACAGGGGGAGGCACAGAAGCTGTGGATACATGTCTGCAGGTGGTCCTTGCAGCTGACAGAGGAACATGGCTGGAGTACACATTCATAGGTTTTGGCCCAAGTTAATTTATTGAGTGCACAATATATCCCTTCTGATAGCTTCTAGAGCACTGGGGTGAACAGGACAGGACAAGTATATCCATTCTCTGGGGACCTCCAGGGAAGCCCAGGAAAGTTCCAAGGCATAGTGCTGTCACTTGGGGACAGTTTTGGGAACAAGTGGGAGAAATATTTTACGTCCATCATTACTAAAGGGGATACTACTGGCACTTTGGAGAGGGGTCAAGGTCACTAAAGATTCGTCAATACATAGATGGCCTTATGTGCGGCAAGTCACCTTTCATGCCCATGGATTTTAAGTATTTCAGTCAACATTCAGACAGGTGACAACTTGATGCTAATTGCTTCCGCTGGGAACCTAACTCCAGTTTATATGGAAACACCAAGTATTTATATTACAGATTCAACCCAGAGTTTCCTAGGAAGGCCACCACTGTGCAGACCGAGATGGTTGCCCTGGGCTCCATTAGAAACGATTCCAGGAGTTACTCACTATTTCTGGAAAATTTACATTAGTGAAAGCAACAAGTCCATTGAGCCTCAGCAGCACTTGGGACTGGGCCCTTGTCCCTCATGGTGGCTGGGTAGGTACAAGCCTCTGCTTCATCAGGGCCCCCCACAGTGAAGCCAGAACGTTTACATACTGAAATACAAATTTTAGTATAGATTACCCACACTCAACCTTTCCTTTCTATCATAGCCAGGGCATTATGTTGATTCATTTCCTGATGATCTGTCTTGGTCGCTTATACTAGACATGAATGTCATCTCGGGATGACGGGAGATTCTTCGCAAATGATTTGTTACCAAAGTGGGAGGGAATCTGATATGGCTAAGAGCTTGCCCGGCATTTCTAGCTAACCTCACTGCCGCTCAGGGCACTGGGTCTTTGAGGATGGAGAGAAGGGAGCTGTTTAGTGAAGGTGGGGGTTACAGGGCAAGGTCAGGGGACACTTCACAGGGAAATGACGTGTGAGCAGGCCTCAAAGGCCAAGTCTACAGAACATCCATCATTACCAACATGGGTCTGAGGAGCAGGTGAGATCTCTAAGATGTTGAAAGAAGTCAGTTATATGAGTGGCTTCTTTGTTTGGTTTTGAAGACAGGTTCTCATTATGTAACCCTGGGACTCACTATGCGAGTCAAGCTGGCCTCAAACTTGCATCCATCCTCCTGCCTCTGTTGCTTGAATGCTGGGGTTATAGGCACGCCCATTGTGCCTGGCTCTGTTACATGATTGTTTTTGTTGCTTCTTCGCAAAGGAGCAAAGGGCAGATGAACTTCAGTGAGGAAGTTGATGTAGCTGATAAGTCAGAGGCTGCTTCCTTGGCAAAGCTTTGCAAACCACCTGCTACATGAAGGCTAGTGTAGGCTCTGCCAGTCAACAAGGTATGGGTGCAGTACCTCTTCAGGGAACCCTCACCACTGTGTGAGGGAGGAATGATTATTTGACCTATTTCACAAATGAGGAAACTGAGGCACAGAGGAAGCAGCAAAAGTAGAGTTCTCGAGGTTGGCCAAATGAAGGTCACTGCTGGAGCAGAGCACAGCGGGTGTTGGGGAGGGAGGGGAAAGAGGCACTGGGTGAAGCAGGTCCTCCTGGCTTTGAAGCTGCATTTGTGGGACTATGCATGGACAACAGTCACCCCCTCCCCCAGCAGCTGAGTCCCTCTCAGCAGCCACCTCGCCCAGTTGGGGTCATGCCCTGCTTCTAGGGAAGGTGGCTTACTTCCCGGCAGGTTGATTCCAGGATATAAGGCTCATCTCCTTATCTGGGACAACTGTGAAAGGTCACCCAGTATGCATCTCCTGTGGCCTCTGCTGGCCTGTGACGGCATCCTTCCCCACACACATCTGAATAAACTTTGCACACACTTTTGCTGTCATAGGTGGAGTCTCTCCAGGGAGACTGATTGGTGGCACACCATCGTGTGCCATTTGGCTCTATTTGTTTGCAGTAGGAAGTCACTGGCCTATGAAAGTCATGATTCAAGTCAGTACGTGAGGGAAGTTGTGAGGGAGGACCTTGGGGGCTCTAGAGCATCTGGAAATGGGGTTCACATGAAAGGTTGGCGCCGGTAACCCTAAGACTTAGAGCCCAGGCAGAGGAGTTCGGAAAGGAGCTAGAAAAGGGGCCTTGAGGGGGGAGGAGACTAGGGCAGGGAGCAGCCATGGAGGTGAGAAGTGATGATGTCACGGAGGTGGATCTGGTACTACTAGGAGTTCTACCAAGGAGGAGAGACTCTTATCTGAGGCTGGCGCCAAAGCTGAGTCACTGAACAACGGTTGAGTCAGGGTGTGGTCTTCCCTCTTGGATATCCACCACCTTCTTTGAGGCTCCTAACCCAGTCCCTGGTCTCATCCTGCCTCTTTACCTACCGCCAGCTGGGGAATGGTGCTGGCATCAACTGTGGGAACCTGGGCCCCATCCCAGGGTTTGAATATAGAGGACGCATGGTACAGTCATGAGTCACATGGAACCCTTGACCTGCCCTAGGGATGGCTCTATCCCCAGCCCTGCTTCCTACCCAGGCTTGGAGGGGGCCAATGGGCTTTTCCAAGGCTCCACAAATCTTCCCTTGAAGAGGTGTGTTTGGAGATAGCTTCCAGACTTCAAATGCAGCCTTGTCTGCTAGAATTTCAGTTCTGTTATTTGATCTGGGAACATTTTGCTGTTAATTAAGATTTTTTTTTTCTCTGCTTCTTGCTTCTAGGAACCTTAGAATTCATGCTCGGGTTGCTGCGGAGGGCGCGGGGAAGGGATATTGGATACGCTTAGCTTAGTTCCTGCCTGCTGTCTCAGAGTTGTGCCTTTCGATCGATTCCAGGTGTGCCTAGTTCCCTGGCTCCAAGTTTCTGTTGGGCCGCAAAGAAACCCTCCCTTCTACAGCACTAAACGGTCCTATTGGCCAACCACACCATCTGTAGCATATTATGAACTAATTAAAAATAAACCTGTAATTACCTTGTTAATAGAGCAATTATATTACATTGTAATTTTTGTGTGTTGAGTATTAAATTGTTAAATGTTAAGATGTAATATATACCACATTTTTTTTGTAAGCCAATTTTGGCAAAGTCTTCATTGTTTTAACAAAATGGTAAGCTTGAACAAGTGGCCTCAGAGGGACGCTGTGGTCACAGGATCTTCTTCTAATCCAGTCGGAATGCTGGTTGGGAGGAGGGAGCGGTTATGTTTATTTCTCCATGATTCTTTTCAATTACTTTTTCCTGGCAAAGAGCTGTCCTCCGCCAGAGCCTGAAAGTCCACAGGCCATCGGAGAATTTGTAAAGTCAAAGCGGCAGGAAGTCAGCAAACAGAACAGATCCCTGACTCTGCAAGTTTTCCTGTGGGCCTTAGACTGGGTCAGAGGTCAACTGGTGGACGACAAGCCCAGAGGGCTGGGACGTGTGCAAGCGTGTGTGTGTGTGTGTGTGTGTGTGTGTGTGTGTGTGTGAGAGAGTGCGTGCATATGCCTATGTGTGTATTCACTTGCTTACACAAGAGAACATCCAGATAGGCTTGAACTGGGCTGTGGCAGGAGGGGAGACACATACCGAGTCAGAACTGGCTTCCTGCAGACAGTGGTCTTCCTGTCTTGGGTGGACCCAGAGAAGACAGTAAGACCTTTTATCCTGAGCTCCCCAGACATATCATGGTCTCCTCTTGCCTCCCTGTGGAGGATGTACCGCTCCTGCCTTTGCCAGCCTATCTCCCCTGGCCCTTCCCTTAAAGAACAAGTGATCACCTAAGGCTGGGGAACAGGAGGGACTCAAGTCACTGCCATACCAGTTTTCCGCCCTCATCTTCCCAGCCTAGAGGTCTGTCGCTCTGGTGTCTCCTCTAGACGCCTCTGTTACAGTCTTTGGGGGATAAGATAGGTCTCAGGTTGTTGGACACCAAGGACACAGGTGCCCTCTCTTGGATTTCTGGATCTCCACAGAAAGCTTGTGGGGTGCAGGTTTCTCTAACGGTTAGGGCTTAATCAATGCCCAACTTGTTTCCTGGGTTCTGCTGTGCTGCCAGCCCTGTCGTGGGAAAGGCAACACCATAGTGACAGGGAGTGTCCTCCACTCCTTTGCCTGGATCCCTTGCCCCACTTCTTTCCCAGAGGAGGAAACTGAGACCAGAAAGGGGTAGGAAGTAGCCTAAGTTACCCAGCATGCCCCAGGAGTCTCATCTACACACAGCAACTTTTGTGTGCTCACTGGCCTAACCCAAGTGAGGACTCCTGCTCAGCAGTCTCTCCAGTGTGGTGCCCCAGCCCTCAAACCTGTCTCTGCCAGCAAAAGTTCTTTCCGGCTTCTTAAACAACAAAAATGTGCCCCCCTAGGCTCTACTTTAGTCCAGGGACAATGGCAAGACTGTGGTGAAGTGCCTAGCAGGTATGGATGGGGCTCACTCACAGTAGTGGTCAGTACACCCAGGTCAGAGAAGTGCAGACAGCATTGAGTCATCCCCTCAGATTGGTCTTGGAGCCAGGAAGCCTTAAGGAATTGACTCAGAACTGCCTGGGTTCAAGTCCAGGCTCTCCTACAACCTATCTGGGCTTTAGGGTTTGACTATTAAATGTCCTACAGGATTCAGAGGTGACTGTGATGATTCCCAGCTGAGGGAGGCATTTTGGAAGGTTCTGGAAACTTTAAGAGATGGGACCCAGCAGAAGGAAGTTGGTCAATGGAGAAGTCCCTGGTCCCTTCCTTCCTTTCTGTATCCCCGACCTACACTTCCTAGACCCCTCCTGGGGCTGTGGCCTGCCGTTCTCTCAGGCCACTTGGTCACAGCACTGGTAAACTGTTGTTTTTAACAAAATCTCAACTGTTTGATTTTACCAATAAAGATTCAGGAGCCAGATGCTGGGGTGAGAGCCTATTAGCTCAGAGAGGCTGAGAAAGCCCCCAGCTGGGCTTGCTCCTCAAACTCAATGCACCTCCTTTTCATGTTCCCCACGTCTCTCTGTCTTCCTGACTCCCTCATTCTCCCCATGGTTTCTTCATAACGATTCTATGTTCACTTCCTGTCAGCTGGTTGCATGTTCCACCTCTTGACCCATGGTTGACTTTATTTAATCCTGTTTACAAGATTCAAGCGGAAGGCTCTTGGATTAAAGGTGTGTGCTAGGGCTGAGCTGCATCTCAACTGGAAACAGGTTTTTCCAGTAAACAATGTCATCCTGGAGTTCACAATGAGCTCAACGGTAAACTAACACACTGGGTGGTCCTAAGCAGTAATTGGCCCTCTGGAGACTCACAGCAAAAGGGAAATACTGAACTTTGCAATCACAGGGCTAACGAAGCCATCCTTTCTTCGGCATAGCAGGATCTGGCAAAGAGAGAGAGAAACCTCTGGTAACCTATGGCCATGGCTGTTGGCCTCACACTGGGGGTTTGGCACATGCTTGTATCACTTCTTCTCTGGAGGGGTGGGAAATACCCTCTCGCCTCTTCTGGGGCTAGATTCACTGCCTGCCTTGCAAGCTTTAGGAAGGCTGATTTCTCTGACCCCTTAACGGGGCTACAGGGGAAAACACACAATGCCAGTGGTCGGTGGTCTTGGGGAGAGAATCCAGAGCCTCACTCTAGGCAAGCACTAAGCCACTCTTTCAGTCCCCCAAACCAGTGATAACACCTAGGGTAGATTATTATGGGCCGGGTTGTGTGAAAGGAGCAATATGGTCCCAATGGAAGTCTTTCTAGAAGTAGTTAGTATTGGGGTCGGAGCTGCCAGACCCTCCCCAGGCTCAGACACCATGGCTCCCTGTACCAGGCTCATACTAAGAATACTCCGGCTTCTGTGGTCCCCGCCCAGGACAGCTGTAGTTCTGGGAGTGGCCGCTATCTCTGTCCCAAGCAAGTGAGGCAGGCTGGAGACCAAGCACAGTAGAGCCTTAAATCGCAACAGCAATGACTGGGTTTTGAGTCACATCTTCCAGGTGCGTCTGCATCTCAGCGGCTCCGCCAGGCATGTCTGCTCTCTCGGAATCAGTACCGTCATGCAGTGCTCTCTGCTTTGGCTGCCTGTGGGGCAGCTGGGCAGCAGGAGACAAAGGGAGCAGGGGCTGCAAAGATGAGATGCAGTAACTTTAGGAGAGGGGGCACAGTGTTGGGGTACAAATGGATGAAGGTCACCTCCAGACACGGAAGCATCTGGTCCATCTATCCGGATGAAGCACCTTTTCCTCTCTGCACACACTGTGGTGAACACCGGTAGACACAATCAATGACTGACACGTGACCATCGTCCAGCCGTCAGGCGGCTCTGTGCACTGGCCACGGGGGAAGAAGAGCACCCATCGCCTGCAGAGGGAGTTTTGTAAAATGCATGTGCCTTACAGATGTAGGGCAGCATATTGCTCTTCTCATTAATTCACAGTCCATGATGTTTACAGGAACCACTGTCCACCACAGGGCAAGAAGAGGGAGGAGCCCAGCATAGGAATTACGAAGAGAGATCATTTCACCGTTTGTCTCGGGTCATTTCATCACACACTTCTCCCCGTGCCCTCTGCACAAGACCCTTTCGGTGCAAGAATTACCATCTGCCTTTTCAGGCTAGGAAAAAGTCTGAGAGGCAAGCTCCTCAGAGGTCACAAAGCAGGGCACTGAATTTTGGACCAGATCTGTCCCGCTGGGTTGGATCTTGTGAACTCTTGCTCAGTCTGGTGCACCAGCAGGGAGTGGCCCGCTAGCCCTTGTCTTAGGAGCTAGGTTCCTAATCCTTAGAACCATTCAGAGCTAGCCCAGGCAGGGGTCAGCAGCAGACAGCTGGCAAATCAAGTGTGGAATGAATGAGTGACTGAGAGAGAAAATGATTCAGGAGGCAGGTTGAAAGGGAAAGTCTCCCAGGGGTAGGGGAGACCCCATGCCTGAGTTCCCCTCTCCTCCCTTCCCTCTCCCTTCCTTCCCTTCAACCTGACTCCAAGTGGCAGATTTATTAGTTTTAATTAACAGCCCAAATGCTGGGAAAACGTCCAAATTCCAGCTCTCGCCATCACGGGGTTTCCATGGGAAGGGGAAGGAGGGGCATGATGCCAGGAATAGCAGCAAGGAAGGGGATGCTAGAGAGACCACCCTCCTGCCTGGGCCCAGCGTTGGAACACGACCTTAGAACCCGAGCTGGCATATGCTAGCTGGGACTGGGGCTGGAGTGGGGCTGGGATGGCTATGTGGAGGGACAGACCCAGACCAGCACGGGGCCACAGTGGCCTCTGAGACTATTGTTGCTGCTTTGCGACCTTGGCCAAACTATGGGGTGTCTCTGGGCTTCTGTGCCACTTATCTGTAAAGCAGAGGGTAGTTGGAAACCCCGAAAGTGTCCTGGCAACTTGGACTTGTGATCTTAAGTTCCTTGCAGATCTTCTAGCTGGCAGGCAGACCCCACCTCCCACCTCTTTCCCTCCAGTGAAAGTGGAGTCTTCCAGAAGCAGTTCTCTTTCTGTTGCCCAGGTTCAAGGCTCACTGAATGCTATAGAATCCTGAGCATTTGTTTGAGGTCTGCCTATCACAGTTGGGCCTTGACTTCAGGGTCTCAGGCAAATCTTGAAGTTTGCTGACTGCACCCAGGCTCAATGAGTGCTGCTTGAGAGGGTGGAGCAGGGGAGTGGAGGTAGCGCAGAACCTGTGGGATAGTATCCTGCAGCCCTCAGATGCTCGTCAGCACAGGACCATAACCACGAAGGCTGGGAGCCCCAGGTAGGGCTTTGCCTTCCTTGGTGCTGGAAAGGGGAGACCTTCTCAGGGCAATAAGTAGAGGGAGATGCTTTTACAATGGATGATGACTACAGTAGCTGCTGGGGGGAGGGGAGTGCGGAATAACAGAGGCTGGCCACAGACCTGTGAAGGAAGCTCTTTAGGTTCCAGTCCTGTTCCAGTCCTATTCCTTCCTCTCAGCTCAGGCTCCTTATCCTCAGCTCAGCTCAGCTCTCTTTCATGCTGGGCAGAAATCATGCAAAATTATTCAGTTAAAATCATCCAGCAGGAAGGATACCATGAGCAATCATGGCTTGCTGCTGGGAAGCTGTGGCCTTAACTTAGGCCAGGCAGCAGGAGCCAGGGCCACAGGAGGCTGGCATGTTTCAGTGCCTTGCAGATATGGAAGATGCAGGGGCCCTGCCAGGTCTCTCCTCATCCATGCTCACCCCAGAGCAGGGGAGAGAGTGGAATGGCCGGGTAGTCTGGCTCCATCTTGGTGCCAGGCCTTGATGGACGTTGTCTGCCTGGGCTCCAGGCTCTTCTGAGCCCTGGCTCCAAGCAGGCTGGAGTCACTGACCTGAGCCAAGAATTTGGGTCTTCAAATAGCATATTTCCACCTGGGATCTGTGGCTGAAGGGAGAGAAAGACAGAGGAAGGAATGAGGAAGAGAGGCAGGAAGGAGCCAGGGAGGAGGACTGGGGAACAGAGTACAAGTCCCTGCTGGGAACCCAGGCCCACCTCCCTGAACTGGCATTCTTCTTTCCGGTTCACGTTGCCTTCTGTCCTGTAGTCACGCCACTGACTCCCTTCTCCACTTATTTATCCTATCTGCCCATCACTCAGCAGCACCTTGGCCCTCTGAGACAGAGCAGGAGGGTGAGATTTGAGAGGGAGCAGGCTGAATCCCTCTCTTGATTTCTGTGCTGGAACTGGACACCCCATGAGAAGAAGTCATGGAGTTCTCTCAGGGTTCACTTCCCAAGACACAAATCGGGAGCCTTGGGCATGGATTAACAGTCCTAGAATGGCACAGATGACTCAGCCCAGGTCCCACCAGAGTCTCACTGACCCCTCAGGACTCCACAGGAGACTCCAGGAGGGAAGAAACACTTTTGGCTTCTGGAAAGCACCCCAAATCAGTCACTGTACTTTGTGACGAGGGCAGGCTAAGCCCAGAGGACACCGAATTCTCTCTTGCACATGTGTGGCCTGGAGGCCTCTTCTAGTCCAGTCACTGGCTGTGCCAGGGTGTTATGGCATGAAGGGGCATGAGGAGGACAGTCATCGGAGCTCCCTCTAGGGCTGGGCCGGTTTCCATTTTCACAACACCTATACACACTTCCATCCCAGAGAATTTTGAATAGCCTCATTCCTAGGCACACAGAGAAACCAAGGCCATAGAAAGAATGATTGTGTCCTGCTTTCTGCTTAGTTCCAGGAGGCTGGTCTCAGTGTGGGACAGAAAAGAAGCCTGTGATGAAGGTAGAGATGGAGCCTCCCCAGGTGGAGGGGGTCTCTAGAACTGCAATGGGCCATGCAGGCACCTCTGGCAGGCAGGCAACAGCATCCTGCTTCCAGGGATCTGGGAGATTCCCAGGGCGTTCACTTTATACAACTCATTAAGCTCCCCATTTATGGGTTATTCAATTTTTGGTATTTGTGTTATATTTCACAATAAAAAGGTTTAAAAACTCTAATAAATCTCATAGAAACCAATTACACATACAAAGCATCTGAGGGAGCCCAGGAGGTGTGCAGGCAGCCTCTCAGGGCTAAAGACCCAGTCCTTCCCTCTGCTGTCCCTGAAGAGACACGTGCAGTGGGTGGGGTGTTGGCCAAAGAGACCCCGCCCAGCAGCGAGAATGTGGTGGGCAGTGTGGTCTTTCTTGAGCCAGGGATGGCAAAGATGTTGGAAGGTCATGGCTGCCAGCAGGGTCCCTGGCTTCAACTTGGAGGCCACGATCCTGAGTTGACCACATCACTGAGCCTTCTTTGTACAAAATGGGTGGGCTGAGAGGGGGTGGGGCATCACATCTAGATTCTGTTCACTTAATTGAGTCGTGAAGTCTATAGGTCCAGAGAGGTCATCTTTCCTTCCCAAGATCACACAGCATTCAATGAAGATTTGAACTGAGGACTCTGCTTCCAGGACCTCGGGAAGGTAGAGTCATCATACTCCCCGTCCCCCTAATCTGGGTCAAGTCCCCTTTAAGACATGAAGCTAGCTGAGCCTGAGAAGGATGGTATGGCTCACTGTTGTCTGTGGTGATACAGGGTTAACCCCAAACACTTGTGATTTCTAAGTGTGCTGAGATTTAAGGGCCGTGGCTGGTGGCCTCCATCTCCCCAGGCTCTGGGCCGGAGGAGGGGTGTGATTCATTCCTCCTCTCCTGGTGCTTAATAAGAACACGGCTATAAATGTAACCGTCCCTTTACGAGCCCCGCCGGCTGCTGCCTCCTCTCTCCACATCAGCCGTAACTGTTGTAGTGGGCTCCCCCTCTCCCGCCCGCCCCCCCCCCCTGCATCCTCAGCCCTGGGAAGGGGGAGGCGGAAAGGGGGAGGCGATACTCGGGAGCCTTCCCACCTCCACCCTTGGTCCTGCTGTCCCTCCCTTTAGAGTTCCTTTTCCTCCCTGCTAACGTGTGTGTGTGTGTGTGTGTGTGTGTGTGTGTGTGTGTGTCTAAGGCAAGTCTAGCCCCTTGACATCACGAGGCTTGGCCAGTCCAGCGAATTTCATATACAGGGGCTGTGAGCATGCTCCGTGCTCACATTGCCAGAGGTTTCCCGAGCCCACAAGATCTGTGCTGTGAGTTTGAGATCTGCTGGAAGTGGGCTTCTGCAATGGCCCTGCTCGCACAAGCTTCAGAGAACAGCACAGTCTTGGCATCACGCAGGAGCTGCAGGACCCAGCTACACCTACTGCTTTTGTTCAGAGAGACCAGGGGACTTGAGACTAGCCAGTACAGCTGCAGAGCAGTGGTCAGATCCCTAAGTCCACCATATCCTTTCCCTCTTCGCGGTCATGGCTCTACACAGTGGGGCAGCCGGGATGGTGGGCAGGACTTGCTGAGGACGAGTCATGAAATACATACCTGCTGTCTTCAGGAGAAGCTGTGGGCTCCCTACTAAAGGAGGCAGGTGTGGGGTGTGCACTCTGAGCGCCCCCACCCTGAATTTCATCTGCAAGACAAGAGGAACAGTGCCCACCTACCACACCAGCTGGTTGTGCTTTGTTGAAGACAGAATGAGACTATTGGCACGCGTCGCCCACACAGAGCCTGGCTTGAATGGATGCTCCATATTTCTGAGTTTCCTTCCTTCCTACCTGGGCCACAAAAATAGAGGAGGCATTTGAGGTGTGGTGGTGGGGGAAGCAGAACAAAAAAGAGAGCCCACAAAAGACCCAGACTCGGGGAGCTGCCCAATCAATGCTGGCATAAGCAGGCCCAGGCTATCACAGCTTAACCGATTTTGCAGGGGGAAAAAAAAAAAAAACATCAGAGGATGGCTAGAAATGAAAAACAAACAGAGCAAAACCAATACTCATTTATCTAAAACTAGTTTGCTGTCAAGGAGGGGCTGGTGCCTCTGCCTGAGGATCCGTCAATTCCAGCTGCAGAGGGAGGGGGGAGAATGAGCAAGAGACAGTTCTCTTCCCCAGACTTTACAGGACAAGGAGGAGGAAAAGAAGGGCTTCTGGGGAAGACTCAAGAGAGGACCCCAGGCAGAGGGGGCCTCCTTGTTTGGCTAGCAGTATACTTGCTGCACTCGGTATATACAAAGCTCTTCTATGGCGGCACAAAAGTTGGGGGTGGGGTGGGGGTGGGGTCCAGCAAAGCAGAACCAATCAGTGGCTCCCGAAGCAGGGCTGCCAGGAACGGCTGGGCATGCTCTGCACTGCCGCAAGGGGAGAGAGGACTTGGGAACTGAAATGCATTCCACACTTCATTGTGCAGCAATGGTCCTCAACCTGCCCAACGCTGCGACCCTTTAGTTCACGTCCTCAGGTTGTGGTGACTTCCAGCCATAAAGCTATTGTGTTCCTACTTCATAACTGCAATTTTGCTACTGTGATGGGTGGTGATGTAAATATCTGATATTCAGGATATCTGATATACGACCCTAGAGGGGTCATGACCCAAAGGCTGAGAACCACTGTGTAGAGCATGAGCCCTGATTCCCCAGGAAAACAGCTGCAATCCCCCCACCCTCACCTCTATCATATTTACAGCATCCTGGGGGTTGAGGTCAGGCAAGTCTCTGCATGGAAGATGAGCTTGGTTGGACTCGGTTATGTCTCTTGCTGAGACTGTGAGCTACTCCAGGGTAAGGCAGAGTCCCCATTTTCTGCAATGTCTATCTTATCTCCAGTTCTGGGCATTCAGGAAGTTAACTGTAAGGAAGGAATCTGGGATGGAAGGGAAGGCTTGGGAGGGGAGCAGGAGAGGAGAGGAGGAGGAAGTGCTGAGTTAGGGGTGGGGGAGGGGAGGCAATGCCAGAGTTGAGGATGAAGCAGATCCTGCAGGAGGGCAGAGGTCAGGCCAAGAGAAGACAGCCAGGTTGGGCTGATCAGCACATAGAGGTTGGATAAATCCCACCAGAGAAGAAGGCAGATGGTTCAGAAATCCAAAGGCCCTACAGACCTGGAGTTGGGGAAATCCCCGGCTCTACATAGCTGTGCTTCTCCCTGCTCCCACGGTATGTTAGAATCATTACTCCTAAGGGGGAAAGCACTGTGGGTGGTGACCAGGTCACCAGACTGTGCTGGAGTGGGGAATGGGATCAGTGCCCTCACCAGAGGGGCCCCGGGTGGGTGCTCTATGGTCCCTTCCACCAAGTGAGGACAAGGCAAGAAGACGCTGCCTGTGAATTCATAGCAGAGCTCTTAAAAGTTCCTAAATTCACTGGAACCTTCAGCTGGGATCTCCTCTGCCTTGCTAGGAAACAAGCCTCTCTTGTCTGAATGGCACTTGGTTTATGGAGGTTTTGTTACTCTAGCCTTAATGGATTGAAGCAAGACCCCTGCTGTGAGCTGAAGCCTCAACCTGTGTTCCTGGAGGCTGCATGTATCAGGAAGCCTGGAACACTTTGCTCGTTCGTTTTTTTTTTTTTTTACTTGACACAAGCTAGAGTCATATGCAAAGAGGTTAACTGTGGGTCATTTTCTTGATTAATGATTGGTGTGAAAGGGCCCAGACCACTGGTGGGTGGTGTTACCCATGGTGTTACAAGAGGTCCTGAGTTGTATTTTTAAAAAGCAAGCTGAGAGACCCATGGGGAGCAAGGCTGTAAGTAGTGTTCCTCCATGGCCTCTGCTTCAGTTTCTGCTCTAGGTTCCTCCTCAAGCCCCTGACCTGACTTCCCTCAGTGATGGACCATCATCTGGGATGGTTAAGTCAAATGAACCATTTTCTTCTCATGTTGCTTTTGGTTGTGGTGTTTATTAAAGCTGCAGAAAGCAAACTGTGACTCCCCGCATGCTCTGATCAGGGAACAAGGTCCTGAGACTTCTTTGGCCCTTGTTTGTATGTTGCTGATGGACAGACAGGGTACAATGCCAGCCTGGAGCCTCCTCCGTATCTCCTCCTTCAGAAGAGCTGAGAACATAGCCGCTGTAGCATGTGGGTCTAATGGAGTGCTCTGAAAGAAACACTCTCTGGGCTCTGGAGACAAGGTATTTGATAAACAATTCTGGATGTCCTATGGCCCAGTCCATGGGACTGTCCACAAGGCCAGGTGGAACCCAGGACATCACCCAGGAGTAGATATACTCCTGACTACCGTCCCAGGCTACCTAGAGACAGCCTAGCTCCACCATTCACTCACTGGGTGTCTTGGAAAAGCAGCTTAACCTCGTGGAGTCTCAGTCCCTTCATAATGCCACTGTTGTCTGTCTCCGAGATGTGGCAATGGCAAAACCATGCTGTGCACACAGAGTGCTTTCACGAGGGCCTGGCACAGAGTATGTAGCAGTGGGGATTTATAGATGTATCTCTCCAGAACCTTCTATACTCGCTCCTCTCTTTCCTCAGCTGCTTTTGGCGCTATTGAAGTTTAGCATCCAAACTCCAAGTGGCTGAATTCTCAAATGCCCCACTTTGTCCCACCTAACGAGGTACTTGAAAGAGTCTGTGACCCCATTTCTACCAGACAGCTAGACAGGGAAGGAGGAGGCTCTGGATCCAGCTGGGATGGAGTGAGCACACTTTCCCCTCCCCCTTTCATTGAATGAACCCTGGAGACCTAAACAAAATGCGGGATGTCTGGGTACAGACTAGGACAGGGAACAGATGTCCTCTTTCTTCTCCTTTCTCTTCTGCTCGGCCCTCATGGAACTCTGTAGCACAGGTGGAAACAGCTACATTGTGGCTAAGTCACCAGGGGAGGGAAAATTCCCTTACAATCACAGGGGTTGTGGTTCCATGAAGTTATTTGTGAGTCGACTCTTTCAAAGACTTTGAAAAATAGCTGAAAGACAGGCTTTTGTTCAACTCCCAGATGCGGCAGTGTGTGGCATATACACAGATGTAAACAGCGTGACAACTGCTTTGAAAACATACTGACGTTGGGATCACAGGTTGCAGCAAGCCAGCTGGGATCACAGGTGGCAGCAAGCCGGCGGGAATTCTTGACCTGAGCCCAATTGGGTTGTTCGAATGCCGTGAGAAAAGCACCAGCTTCCTCCCTAGGAGTCCACTAAGATCCAGAGTGCAAAGGTCCAAGATTCAACTAAATTTACCTGGAATCTGAGGAGCCCAGGAAAACCTCAGCACTTATGGCAACAGACAAAAGATACTGACAGCAAGGAGCCACAAATGTGGAGCCATTAGCAGAGATTTCAAGAAAGTGTTTATAAATGCGCTTCAAGAATCGGATTGGGGCATGGTGGCATGTACCCTTTAATCCCAGTGCTCCAGAGGCAGAGGTATCTGAGGATCTCTGAGTTGGAGGCCAGCCCTTGGTCTACAGAATAAGTTCCAGGACAACTAGGGCTACAAGGAGAAACCCTGTCTAAAAATAAAATAAAATAAAAAAAGGCTGGAGAGATGGCTAAGAGGTTAAGAGCACTGGCTGCTCTTTCAGAGGACCTGAGTTTAATTTCCAGCAACCACATGGTGGCTTACAGCCACCTGTAATGAGATCTGGTGCCCTCTTCTGGTATCTAGGCATACATGCAGGTAGAACATTGTATATATAACAAACAAACAAACAAACAAATAAATCTTTTTTTTAAAAAAAGGCTAACAGTCTTGGGTTGGTGAGATGATTTAGCAGGCAAAGACACTTGCCACCAGTCCTGAAGGTCTGAGTTCAATTCACATGGAAGGAAAGAATTGACTCTCACAAATTATCCTCTGACTGCCACACTCAAGCTGCACCCCCCCAAACATAATAACATTTTAAAAGATACACACTCTAGAAATGAATTAAAGGACAGAAAGGCTCATCACAGAAATAGAAAATTGAAAGTTAAAAATTGAAAGAAATCTCAGAACTGTAAAAGCTAAATGAAACAAAAATATCTCCCCACACAGCCTCAACAACAGCAATTAAGTGGCAGAGAAGGCCATGAACTTGAAGACTCATCATTAGGATGTCCCCGGAGTGAACGCTACAGAGAGAAACGATTTAATAGAAATGACCAGAGCCTTGGGACCCACGAAGCCATAGTAAAGGACCCAACATTTGTGTCATCGGAATCTAAGAGAACAAGAAGAAACACTAGTGCACAAAATGAATTGGAGGAACTAGTAGGAAAAAGGTTCCCAAATTTAGCAGAAGACACGGATATATAAGACCTACTGAGCCACAGAGCAGCTTTACCCAAAGAAATCCTCACCAAGACATCAATCAAACCATGAACATTAAGAATGAGCACAAAGACACATGCTCAAGCAGCCAGAGAAAAACGATACATCCCATACAGGGGAACCATGATGCAGATGACAGATGATTTTTTTCCTCTGAAAACTGTAGAGGTTAGGAGGAAATTAGAAATTTTTAAGTGCTAAAGAAAAGAATTGACTGGGTGGTGGTGACGCATGCCTTTAATCCCAGTGCTCAGGGAGGCAGAGGCAGGTGCACCTCTGTGAGTTTGAGGCCAAACTGGTCTACACAGTGAATTCCAGGACAGCCAAAGTTATACAAAGAAACTTTGTCTCAAAAAAAAGAAAAAAGAAAAAAAAAGAGAAGAACTGTCATCTCAATTCTACATTCTATAGAAATGTTTCTCAGGAACAGAGTTGTTCTTGGATGAGAAAAACTTCAGAGACCAACTCTGTCATGTTCCGTCTGAAGGAGGAACTGGGTCAGAGGGCCACTAGGCATAGCATGAATAAAGAAAGAGCAACAAGGGTGGCCATTATTTGTGTCTGGGAAAATATATATTCTCCTGGGTTCTTTAAAGAGCCAGACAGTTTAAAAACAAACCTTGTAACACTGTCTGAATTATCAATGTGTGTATAGCCTATCATTTATAGGAAAACTAAGGCAGGAGATGAGGACACGTACCCACATTCCACTTGTGTTGTGATTTGGATATTGATGGGTCCCCTGACAGGCTCATGTGACAGGCTTGTGTGTGTGGTTGCATGACTGAGAGAGAGTGGATGATGCGGGCTCTGACTTCATTAGGGATCCACCCAGTGATGGGTTTGTCATTGAATGCTTTATTGGGAAGTACTAAAACCAGAGGTGATGGGAGGACATGGGTTCTGGAAACAGAAAAGCTTGTCTTGTCCCCTCCTTTTCCTCTTTGATCGCACCTGACACCATGAGGTGTGCAGATCTCCTCTGTGCCTGTGCACAGTGAGGCTTCCCTCTGTCCCTGCCTTAGCTGGGTTCTATTGCTAAAACATTGTGACCAAAAGCAACCTGGAGAGGAAAGGGTTTATTTAATCTTATACTTCCAGATAATATCCAAAAGTTGGAGCAGGAACTCAAGGAAGGAACCCGGAGGCAGGAACTGATGCAGAAGCCACAGAGGAAATGCTGCTTCCTGGCTCGCTCCCTGCTCCCCGTGGCTTGCACAGCATGCTTTCTATATCACTCATGGGCCCAGAGGTGACACTAGCTTCAGTGTTGGGCCAGCCCACATCAATCATTGATTAAGAAAATGCCCTACAGGGGGCTGGAGAGATGGCTCAGAGGTTAAGAGCACTGGCTGCTCTTCCAGAGGTCCTGAGTTCAATTCCCAGCAACCACATGGTGGCTCACAACCATCTGTACTGAGATCTGGCGCCCTCTTCTGGCGTGAGGGCATACATCGAGGCAGAATGTTGTATACATAATAAATAAATCTAAAAAAGAAAAGAAAATGCCCTACAAGCTTGCTTATAAAAAATCTGATAGAGGCATTTTTCTCAATTGAAATTCCTCTTCCCAGATAAGGCTTATATCAAGTTAAAAAAAGAAAAAAAAAACAACCAAAAACCTAAACTACAAAACAAGTAAAAACCAGCCTGCACAATACCCTTACGGCATGAGGTGAGCAGCTGTCCTCCACACCCTCCCACCAAGAGGTGCAGAGCATTTCATCATGTACTTGTCAGGTAGTGGGCAGCTCCTCTCTCTGCCTTTCCACCATGAGCTCAGCAGCAATGCTCCACTCTGTGCATCAGGATCCCGCTACTCTATTACGGGACTAACAGCGATGGAACCGGTCACCAAGGGCTAAGCCTCTGTTCAGCTGTTTCCTTGTGCATTTTGTCACAGTAACAAAACCAATGTTCATAGCTTGGAAGTGACAACATTGCAATTTTAAGGGGGGGGGGCTATGAAGAATTAGGTGTTCGTGTTGTTTTCTCTACAAAACCACCACCAGCACCACACACACACACACACACACAAAGCCCCACAAGGGAGAGGTTGTAAAAAATACAATAGATAAATTAAAATGGAACCCAAAATGTTGATTATATCCTAGAAGAAGTCAGGAAATGAAAAAGGGGAAAAAATGAAAAGATTAGAAGGAAGAAACAGGAAGCTGATAAAATGGAACTCAGCCCAAGCATCCATAACTGTACCAAATGCGAGTGTTCTGATGGTGACGTCAGCCTAGATGTCATCAGCGTGGACATTAGAAAGAAGCTGCCTGGAGGACAGCACATCAAACAACACTCTGGGTGGCTGAAAGCACAGAGCAACATGCACCATGCAACACCAACTGTGGGGTTAATCTTGAGAGTCCCTATTAATATTGGACATGTGGTGGTTTGAATGAGAATGGCCCCCACAGACTAGTAAGTTGGAATGGTTGGTCCCCAGTTGGTGGAGCTGTTTAGGGAGGATTAGGAGGCGTGGCCTTGCTGGAGAAGTTGTGTCAAGTGTGTGGGCTTTGAGGTTTCAAGGGCACCCAGCATTTCCATTTAGCTCTCTTTCTCTCTGCTTCATGCTTGCGAATGGAATGTCAGCTCTCAGCTACTGCTTCAGCCCCATGCCTGCCTGCCTGCTGCAGTTCTCCCTACCCTGATGCTCATAGACTCACCCTCGGAAACGGCAAGCCCCCCACTAAATTAAATGCTTTCTTCTATAGGTTGCCTTGGTCATGGTGTTTTGTCTTAGAAATAGAAAAGTAACTAAGACAGGAAGACGTTAGAGAAAAATAAATCATCATCACATGGAGATAAAAGGGCAAAATCACAAAACAAAACAAAAATCTCAACGTGGATGTATTTAGCAATGAAACTTCAAAACTCCAGCACTGAAAACAGAACTGGGCTCGGAATGTGGCTTAATTGGTAGAGCACTTGTCTAGCATGCACAAGGCCCTAGCTTCCACTCCCAGCACCACATAAATCATGTGTGGCGGTGCATTCAGGAGGTAGAGGCAGGAGGATCAGAAGTTCAGGGTCATCTTCAGCTAAATATTAAGTTTAAGGTCAGGTTACATGAGACTCTGTCTGAAAAACAATAACAATAAACTAAACTAAAACTAAAAAAAAAAAACAATGAAAAAACCCAAAGTCAAAAGAGAGTGGAGGCAGTGGGGGAGGGAGAGAGTGACCATAAGGAACAAGAGGAGCCATCACTACAGATATTAAGTAGGAAAAAGTACAAACATTTTTTGTCACATAAATCTGATGATGCAGTGAAATGGACCAACTGAGCAAAAACCATCAGCACACAAAGAATGTCCATGCCTCCCCAAAGTCCTGAGCAGAGATCCCAGCACTAACACAGCCCTGCTGGTAGGCGGAGCCTCTGGGAGGGGATAGATCCTGAGGGTAGAGTGCTCAGGAACGGGATCAGGGACCTTATAAGAAGAGACATGGGAACAGACTTCTCTAGAGGATGGGAGGAGTGCCCCTCCAAGGCCCAGATGCCAGACTTGTTGCCACCTTGAATCAGAACTCTCCAAGACTTGGGAAAGAGAAACGTTTGCTGTCTAAGCTACTTGCCACTCTGTTAAAGTCCAAACGTAGACAAGCACAAGCAATCAAAACGTACTCAAGATAAGAGTGACCTACAAGGAGCCCACAATTATTCAGATCAAATTTGTGGATAAAAAAAAATTCTTTCAAAAAGTGAACCTCCCAATCAAGATAGTTTTTCTGCAAAGGTTGCCAAAGATTTTTTTTCTTCATGTTCAGAAGAATTCTCCATACTGTCTTCTAGCATATAGGAGAAAAGAGGAGGATTTCCAGGCTCATTTGATGGGAGCACCCAAGAAAGAAAAGCAGAGATCAATGTCCCCCATGAACACATACAAAATTACCTAACAAAATATTAGTCAATTGTTTCTAACAGTATATAAAAAGCACTGCACACCATGACTAAAAGAGGCTTATCACAGGGACGCCAAGCTGGTTAAATATTTGAAAATTAAACAATGTAAGCTGCCATAATACAGCCTCAGTAGAGATTGATTATATTAACACAAATGATTCTACTAACCAATGCAGGAGACACACTTAACCTTGGCTTGTGAGAAAACTCTCAGGGCCAAGAGGGACCTTCCTCGCCCTGATAAAGGGTATCTGTTTAAAAGAGAAAAAAGAAAGAAAGAAAAAAGGACCAACCTACAGCTAACATCACATGGTACGTATGTAGGCGCAACAGTGTTTGCCACCTAAGGTGAAGATAAGGACGGTCTTCCCACCCTGGGAGTTCTAGTCTAGCAGTAAGACAAGGAAAGTAAATAAAGGTATGCCGATTTGCCAATTGAAAAGTAAAAGGTTACATTGTTCCTATTCACACAGCAAATGTTTGTTTTCTTAGATACCAAGAAATCCACTAGTACTCTTGTCCTGAAGCTGCAATTAAAGGCGAGCAGATTACAGGATGCGTGCCCAGTGGAGGACAGTCTATCTTGTTTCTCTATATTGGCAACAGTAACTGGAGGACCACTAAAAAGATTTTTAAAAATTTGCCACAAGGTGTGTCTTATTCTCATCAATCATACAAATAATTTTCTATAATATCCCAGGACAAACTGGTGAAATTTGGTAGTCCGATTGGGAGGGGGGGGGTCCCCCTTCAGAGACCTATACTAAAAAGATTTTAAAACGGCATCACTTACGGTAGCTTCGAAACTGTGAAAGATTGGGTATACATTTAACAAAACATGTACTGACTTTGTATGCTGAAAATTACAAAATGCTTTAGAAAGAAACCAGCGAAGGTTTGTACAAATGGAAAGCCATCAAGGGCAGCCTACATAAAGAAAGACATACATGTCAGAAGAATCAACATGATAAAGACTCCAGGTTTCTCCAATCGGACCTATCGATTTAAGACAATTCCAGCGAAACTCCAGCAGGGTTTTTTTTCTTTTCTTTTCTTCTTTAAAGCTGTAAACAAAAAGCATCCAAGATGTATTTGGAGAGAAAGGCAAAGGAGTTAGGTAGTCAAAACAATTTTGAAAAAAAGAAGTTTGGAAAACTCGCAATCCCCAATTTGAAGGCTGATTTAAAACTGTAGTAGTCAAGGCACCCTGGCATTGGTGGAAGAGCGACGTATATGCAGAGTGATTGCTGACCAATGGTGTAGGAAGTCAGAAACAGAACTATGTGGGTAGGAGGGGGAGGTATATGGCAGAGGGGGAGGGTAATTCAACAGACAAAGGACACCCCCCACGCAAGGTACTGAAACACTGGAGATCCAGGTATACAAAAATAACCCTAAGCATCATGCCATATGCAAAACACCAGCCAAGGTGGGTTATAGGTCCAAAGATCCAAATACAAAACACAAAACCTTTAGAAAAAAGTATAATGGCAAATCATAGTGATTTAGGCCATGGCAGAATTCTTAGACATGATGTGAGAAATGTTATCTACAAAATGAAATGTGATAAACAGGATGCCATCAAAATCAGCTCCTGCTAAAAGAGTGGGCCTGCAAAGACTGGGGGAAATATCTATGAGACACATACATGAGAAGGGACTTGTATCTAGACTATACAAAGAGCTCCCAAGGCTCAAGAAAAGAAACCATTTAATAGAAAAGTGAACAAAAGATTCAAGTAGGTACTTCACCAAAGAGACCACATGGATGTAAGTAAACACACAAAAAATGCTTGACATCATTAATTATTAGGGAAACATAAAGCCACAACGAATACCATTATGTATCTATTAGAGTAACTAAAATAAATACTGACAACAATAAGTGCTGACAAAAGATATGGAGAAACTAAACCCCATCCTTTGTGGGTGGGAATGCAAATGGTCTTGTCTTTGTAGTTTCCTATTAAATACACAAATCACACCCCTCAGTCATATTATTCTTAGGTATTCCTCCTAAAAATAATTATGTTGCTACAAACCTATATGTGAATGTTCACAGCAACTTCATTAAAACTTCGAGTTTAACACAACTCGAAACTATAAACAATCCTATTGTCCTTTAAAGGTGAGTGACCAGGGCACACTATAGACTACTTAACAACAAGGGGAAATAAATGATGCCCAGAATGCTTATGTGACTCTCAAAGGCATCACACTGAGTGACAATAGCAAGTTACACAGGGCTTCTTACTGTATGAGAACATGTATTTCTAGGGTAATTATAGATAAGGCAATGAAACAGCAATTAAAAAGGTTCAAGGAACCCTGGGTGTGGGAGTTGGGGAGGATTTCCTTACAAGGGTCAACACAAGGGGCTTTTCTGGGGTAAAACTTTGTACTATAGTTTATATATGGACACATGAGTCTGATGTGTTGAAAGTCATAGAACTCTAGGGGCTGGAGAGGCGTCTCAGTGTTTAAGGGTACTGGCTGTTTTTGCAGAGGACCTAGTTTGATTCCCAGCACCCACCTGGTGATTTACAACTGGCAGTAACTCCAGTTCTAGAGGACTCAAGTGCCCTCTTCTGGCCTCTGTAGCATAGCATACACAGACACACAAGCCATTCAAATATTATAGTCCAGAAGAAAACAAAATTCCTCTTTGATCATTACTTCCCATCACCAGCACAGTGGTCCAGTTTGACAGCCCCAGGAGTCTGTTGCACACACTGAAAATATCCTTCTTCATGGGAACCTCGATCTCATCTTCTTCGCCAGCACTCTGCTCCAGCTGCCCCTGTCACCGTTGCTTGTACCAGAGACCTAAGGTGGCCTCTCTGGCCCATTTCCTACCTCATCCTGTCATTCCATGAGACATTCCTCTACGTAGCATGGATGTCCATCATTCTGACCTCATCCCAACCCCAGACCAGATCTATCTTTCTTATTCCTATGAATGCCTGCACCTCCAGGGGTTGGCTCTGGGATGGGACCTCCTAGTGACAAGATCTGAGAATCCATTTCTTCTGCAACTCTTGTTCTGCCATTCATTGGGCCTCCAATGTATCAAAACACTGTGGACCACAGCGATGGATGGCCTCTCCAGCTCCCAGCCTCTCTCTCCATTAGTCCCCTAGATTCAGCATTGCCTTCTCTGCACAGTGCCAGCATGCTCTTTCTGGAGCCCAGATCTCATGTCCCCTGCTGGAAGCCATCGTGGTTCCTTGGGTGGAGGAGAACTGCTTCCTTCTAGGCTCAGGGCTCCTCACCTCACTGCTGGATCAAAACACGTGACAAAGCAAATCAAGGAAGGTTCAGTTTGGCTCAGAGCTGAGATACAGTTTTGCTATGGCAGGGAAGGCATGGTGGCTACAGCTTGGAACAAGTGGTCACGTTGCATTTGCAGTCAGAAAGCAGAGAGATGCTTGTTGGTGCTCAGCTGGCAGCCTCCTTTGTCTACAGTCTAGGACAGCACTTTTTAAGCCATGGGTAGTGACTCCCCCCAGGAGTCACGTATCAGATAGCCTGCATATCAGATATTTACATTATGGTTCATAGCAGTAGCAAAATTACAGTTATGAAGCAGCAATGAGAATAATTTTGTGGTTGGAGGGTCACCACACATGAGGAACTGTATGAAAGGATCACAACATTAGGGAGGTGGAGAACCACTGGTGAGGTGACGTCCACATTTAGAGTGGGTCTTCTTGTTGCAATTTACCATAGCCCTGTGATGAAGCCCTATGTCGGGAGGGGGAGAACCAGATAGTCAGAAGTCTTGAATTCAAATTCTGCCCCCATTTTTACTGTCACTCAGGATAAGATTCTATTGCTCTCCAACCTTTGATTTACTATCAATCTGATCATGCACCTGGAACTTCTCTGGCTCATCTGTTAGGATGGCATGTCTGAGAACTGGGTGAGAAGTCAGTTGTGGGCTAGTGGGACATCCCCAAGGGTGTTCCTTGTAGGGAACTCACCCATGGTTAGCAGTCACTTCTCCCCTCTCTTGGAACAGTCAGCCAAAGCAAGGAGAGCAAAAGGTATTCAGGGAGGCCCCCCACCTTCCCTCACCCACTTCTAATTGCAGGGTGGGCAGCTGCCATCACCCCTTTCCTTTCCCACATTTGGTTCAAACCCCTAATTTGTCAGTCAGGGAAGCAACCAAGCATTAGCAATGGGTGGAACATGCCAGGCAAGAGTGCCATTCACTCCGCCCGCGGCTAGGGTGTGGAAGGGTGACGTGTGGTTACCAGGAGGTGAAACTGAGGTTAGGGTGATATCTTGCCTCTCTTGGCCTCTCATTTCTGCACACAGAGAGCGTTTTGGAGAAGAGGCAGGTGGCCACTTGCAGTGGGCTCTCTGCTTCTCTGCTTTGCTCTAATACTCACCATTAATAAAACATTGTATTAAACCCAAGCTCAGAGGGGATAATTGGAGCCATTTGTCACATCTCCAGCCAGAGAGAGGGTTGACTCCTTGGCATAGTGGCTGGTGACTAGGCATGGTGGGGTAAACTGAGGACCTGTGGGGGCTAAGGACTGGCAGAGGAATGAGTTCCTGAGAAAAGGCACAGGCTGGAGGTTCTAACCTTCCCCTTCCCCAAACCAGGACAGCAAGGGCCTCTGTTCTGCTTCACACAGGAGCCGTGAGACCATGTTCTGCTGCCTTCAGGAGAGCTGGAGCCCTGACCTCTCTGCTTGCCAGCTCAGCACATCCCTTTTTTGAGGCTTTGTTTTGGCATCTGCTCAGCGGACACGATCCTAGTTCCTACACAGAGCTTTTGTGAAATGGTCTGATACATTGGCATTTTCAGACCGTGGGAGCATGCACTGCTAACTGTTAGCAGTATAGCTGGCTAAGCACGTGTGAAGTGTGGACTCTGAACCACTTATTCACAGGGTAAAGACATAAATTCTAAAGTAGAGCAGTGGGGTTGGAGAGATGGCTCAGCAGTTAGAGCACTTTCTACTCTTCCAACCTGAGTTAGTTTCTCAGCACCCACAGGAGGTGGGTTACTCCAGGTCCAGGGGACCCCACATCCTATTCTGACCTCTGTGGACACCCACACGTGATGTAGATATAAACAGACACACATACACACATGTTGTTGGGTGCCACTATTCCTGGTGAACAGTTTTCTGCTCATGACTGCTGATGACCGATCAAAGACATGAGCTGGACCCCTCCAGCCTTGCTCAGGCGGGATGGTAGAGCCTATTTGAGATGTAAACTGTGTACATATCAACCATGATGTTGCAGTATAGTTGGGCCACGTTTGATTATCTGTGATCCCAGAAGGGAAGGAAACCTCCTCAAAAGCCAGGACTCCTTAGCCAACCTCCACATCTGGCTAAGTACTATGATCAGAGGCCTCATTGACCTTGGGAGAATTCTTTAATACTAAAGGGTCCATAAGTTAGTCTATACTACAGTAAGATTGACAAACAAGAGACAGAGCCACTGTTATGAACAAATGGGTGGCCTATGTTGCCTGCTCTGACTCTACCTCCAACCTCAGCTTCCCTGGGTCAGACTGACTGAAAAATCTGGAACTGGTGTCCCAGCAGGTGCCTGAGGGCAGCATTCAGACACTCCGTGTAGATGGAATGTTACATGTAAATGGAATCCTGGTCCCACAGCCATTCAGTCCCAAAGAAACACACAGAGGCTTATACTAATTATAAGCTGTTTGGTCAATTAGCTCAGGCTTGTTACTAACTAGCGCTTACAACTTAAATTCACCCATAATTTTTATTGATGTTAAGCCACGCGGCTTGGTACCTTTTTCTCAGTAAGGCACTCTCATCTTGCTTCCTTTGCATCTTGCTGGTGACTGAGTCTCTGCCTTTCCTCTTCTCAGAAGTCTCCTAGTCTGGTTGCCCCGCCTATACTTCCTGCCTGACTACTGGCCCATCAGCATTTTATTAAACTAATATGACTGACAAATCTTTACAGTGTACAAGAGCATTATCCCACAGCATTCCAGACTGTGAGGAGCTGCTGTGGGAAGCCTCTGGGCAGCAGGAAGATTGAATTGGTTTTTGCCTTCCCAGAGTCTTATGCTCTGTGTGACATCATTTGAGATGGAGTGATTAGAGAATGATGAAGAAGATATCGTAGGGGTGGGGCCATAATCCCATAGAGTAAGTGCCATATAAGAAGGGTTACTGGCATGAACTGCCCTCTCTTTTTCTCCCTCTTCTTCTGCTCTACCTCCCTTTCTCCTTCCTAACCTTTCCCGGCATTCCTTCCTGTTCCTTGTATACATGCTCAGGCGAAGATGTCAGCACACGCTCAGCACACGCAGGAGAGGGCAGCCGTTTGCAAGCCAGGAGGGTGCTCACAAGATCCCACCTACACCGGATCTCGAACTTCCTATAAAACAAAAACAAGTTGGTGTTGAAGACATCTGGTCCGTGGCATCTTGTTGTGTCAGCCTAAGAGGATGAAGGCTGAGCATGTGAGCAACCATTCAGCTGCCTTTCCCAGTGTTACCTGCTGTGGTACTCCGGAGGATAGCTGCCACCTTCTGAAATATGGCAAGCCAGGAAAGCTAATGATGTCTGCTTAGAATACACACTGGTCTGCCTGATGCAGTCTTCCTCAGGATAGGATAGCCCATGCTACTGAGAAGAGGAAAGACCTCCATGACCCTGGAGGGACCGTGATGTACATAGGCTCTTCCTCGCTCTCTCAGTCCTTCAAAGAATGCCAGGTGCAGGTGTTATTATTCTCATTGTACGGAGAAGCCTGAACTTTCAGAGAGTTTATTTTTACCTCCGAGTGTGTGGACCTGAACACAGGCCTCTCTGACTATAAAAATTTGCATATCTATGCCTCTATATATGTATGTATACGCATACACACACATACACATGTATAAAAATATATACCTATACAATATACTCTTATACATACACATATACACCTATACACAATAAACATACACCTATACATACATGTACATGTGCACACACACATACACATACTGTACATACATGCACATTGGTAGTATGGCTCTAACTCAGGTGCGTGGACTTGGAAGGCAACAGTGCTCCGCCATGGAGCTACACCCATAACCTCTTTTAGTATTTTTCAAACCTAAGACAGTCTCATTAAGTTGCCCAGGCTGCCCCTGAAATCACACTGTATCCTAAACAGTCCTTGATCAACTCATCTGCCTCAGCCTCCCGGGGATTGCAGGAGCTAGGAGCAAGGTTTCACCACCAGGCCCAGCTCAGAACTGTATTTTGGATGATGGGGCCAGAGATCCCCCCCGTATTTCAGCCCCTATGGCTGGGAGCCTGCTCCACCATGCCCAGCCTACTCAGCCTATCTCTTATGGAAATGGTGACCTGGAAGAAGTGGCTTCTCAGAAAGGTTTGCTGGAGGAAGTTGTCACGTGATCCCATCTAGTAGCCAGGAGCCCCTTTAGATGGGGTACAGTAAGTGGTCCCTCACTCTTTCTGAAACCCCATCTTCACCCTAAGGGGTTCTCCAACCTTGACCTGTCTCTGTACCATTGGAAACAGAGAACAAACTTCGGGTCCTTCCATCCTGCTCCTATCAATCTGCCCTTCTGGCTTTCCTAACTCAAGCCTGGGAGCTTCAGCCTTGCTGGGCCCACTGCCTGGATGCCCGTTCTTCCTCATTGGGTCTTCATGGCTCATTGGCTTCACTTTATCCCAGCAGTTATCTCCCCCATCACACCTGATCAGTGTTAGAGAATGAGCCTGGGCCTTGAGCAAGCTAGGTGGATGCTCTATCACAGTGTAGCATCCCCAACACATTTGAGGCATAATATTTTAAAAGTTATGAATTTATTTGTATGTGTGTGTGTGAGTGTGTGTGTGTGTCACAGTACACATGTGGAGGTCAGTATAGTAAGTTCTAATTCTACCACATGGTCCTTGAGGTTCAAACCCAGGTCATCGGACTTAGCAGTAAGCACCTTTACCCCCTGAATCATCAGCTGGTCCTTGATGTTAAAGACAGGGTCTTGTTAAGTTGCTCAGGTTGCTATTAACTTACCCTGTAGCTCAGGCAAGCCTTGAACTTGTAATCTTCCTGCGTCAGCCCCTGGCTGCTGTCTTTGTTCATTTACAAAGGTTTTATCATCTATGGCTTCCTCCTCAACAGAAAGACAGATGTGGCTCTTAGTTGTAGGTGTTTGATAAATATTATTTGAATGAACAAAAGAGAAAGGGATCTTAGAGAAGGGCAGGGGTGGGTGCTCCTTGTAAGGGGCCTTTGTGCTGTGAAAGCCTTTTGTTTAGTGGCTGACACAGGGCCCGGGCGGAGGTGGTCAGCAAAGGAGTCTGTGCATTCATCCTAGGAAAGAGGTATGTGAAGAGGGGGGTCCCTACCGGGAACTCACTCTTAGTCTCTGTGTGTTCTGCAGAACGCTGAATACTCCAGCTTTGGAGCATGGGCTCTCAGGACCCTGCCTGGACTCCCGAGCTGACCAAGGATGGCTGGGCTGTGTGTGGGGGCTGTGCTGACTGATTTCCATGCTATTCTATGGGATAACTCCCCTCTCTCTGGGATGATTAGGCTTCAATAAATAACATTTCTCCCTGATATTGTGCCATCATTAATTCTGCTTAGCTCTCCTCTGAGGAGATTTTGTGGAAACATTCTCAGTGCTGCTATTTAAAGCTAAATTAATTCTGCTGATTATTTCTGTCCAAGTAGATTTGTGCCCAGGCGACCAGGGCCAGCACAGGGGAAGAGTGAGATGAGTTTCCCCTCCTTGAGGGCTTGACCAAGGCTTCTGCCATGCTCTGAGGTGGGGACTTACGTTTTACCAGGCTGGTATTGGGGGACATTCTGGGGGGATCTGGTGCTGATTGGTCAGGGTTGCAGGGAGAGATTCAAATCCTCCCATCCTCACCAAAGAGGAGAGTGGTCTTAGAAGGATCCATCGGGCTGCTTGTCCTCATTGCATCCTCCTAAGGTGTGGACAGGTACTAGCTCCTCAGAGAACACACAGCCAAGTGAGACTCCTGTAGGAAAAGCAAAGATGAGTCCAGTGCAAGCCTCGAGGTTTCTGGGGACCTACAAAACTCAAGGCTCTGCATTCCACAGTGGGTGACACTGGATACCTCTCTGTGCAGTCTATACAGAGACAAGGCTGTCACGTTGTGGTCGGTCTCAGAAAAGACTTCTGGTTAACAGTGCTATCTAATGCTGCTGAGTTGCCTCTGATGGTCCAGGCAGCCAGCATGCCGCAGGGTTCTCAGTAATAGCGCAGGGTTCCACGAATTTAGATCTCTGTAAACTCACCAAAGGTTTGGCACAGTTAGCTCAGTTCCAAGGAAAGAGGCTGAATTCCATGTAGTCAAGCAAGTTTCTATAAAAATAAAGTGGGGTTTTGCAGAACAAAATCAGTCTCTGTATATCAATATTGGGAGGGCGAACAAAGCCCAGGGCAGAATTCTGAGAAGTATGTGGAGGTCGGCAGAATTGAGTGGAGTTCTGCCTAAGAGAGCAGGCACTGGGTCCCTGGAGAGCCTTGGTGGCAGGTGCAGAGCTTTATTTGATGATGGCATACTCATGTGTTTGGGAAGAAGAGTCAGGTTTCTAGAGGGCAAAGAGGGGATTTGTGTATACACTTGACTTTAGATACAACAGGGTGTTTGCATGACAACGCAGGCTCTTCTCAGGGCTCTGGGGGATGAGTTATAAGTGGCAAAACAGCAACCTTGCACATGTGTTGTGAAGTAGGGCAGGATGCTGGAAGACAAAGCACAGCACCCCTTGTGGACAGGGTCCAAGCCAGATGCTTGCATATGCCCTAGCTGCAAGGGAAGCTAGAAACATGCCAGGTGCTTGCATGCATCCTAGCTGCAAGGGAAGCTAGAAACAGGCCAGGTGCTTGCATGCATCCTAGTTGCAAAGGAAGCTGTGGACACATTGCCAGATTTGTTCGGTTTTCATAATGCCAAAATTGGGAGGGGGGTTTCCTTTAAACAGAAGAAGGGAGTTTGGTATTGACAAATGTCCATGGCACTGTGGAAGCCAGCTTCAATCACATCACACTCATCCCTGCCACAGGATCTTTGCTTTTGTTTTATCTTCTTTTCTTCCTCTCTGGCTCATCTTCCACCTTCCCTTTACCTGAAAACACTCCACAAATCTAATTCTGAATTAAAAAAAATTTTTTTTTGTGGAGTTTTGCCCCAGACCCCCTCATGCAAACACTTTTTTGTTTGTTTGTTTGAGATAGGGTCTCATGTAGCCCAGACTGGTTTTGAACTCACTATGTAACTGAGAATGACCCTGAACTCCCGGTGCAGCCTCCACCTGTGCCTCCTTACTCAGCTTCATGCCGCCTTTCTAGTCACTCACTGTCTTAGGCTTCATGCTTAGCATGCTTGGGATACAGGCTTACCTGAGCATCCATCGAATGGTCACCTCTCTCCTGGTAGCTTTGTTCAGTACTGTGGCTAGGACAATGCTTTAACTCCTTCAGAGATAGCCCTGAAGCCTACATCAGCAGACCCCAAATCCTTCGTGGGCCCTGAGCATCTTTTTCCACTGGCCAATTCTCTGTGCCCTACATTGAGCTCACCACCTTTCTCCCACCTTAATTGGCTCACATCCTAGGTCATGCAGGGTGGCAGCTGTGCCACTGTGCTTTTCATCTTCCACACAAGGCATTTTAGAGTCACCGAAGACTTGTCTTTATCCGTATTGTTTTTAATTTAGCAAGAGGAAGCTGGGGGTGGAACTCAGGAACTCACACATGCTCGTCAAGTCCTCTGCCACGGAGCCACACCCCCATTTGCATGTTCTTTTTATCTCCTCACAGGTGAGCTGCAGTGACAGGCTGCGGTGATGCAGGTGGCAGATCACATTATCACCAGAATCCAAAGTAAGAGTGACAGTGGCTTCAACAAGATCCAAGACTGTTTCCTTCTCAAGACTGCAGGCTGCTTGCCAGCTGTCCTGTGTAACAGGTGACCTGAGGGTGGCTGTCCTACTGTTCCTTAGGCTGTTGGCCCTCTTAGTGTGGTCACTGGGACTCACCACTGTCCACTGGAGTCTGGCTTTCCACCAGTGGGAAGGGAGAAATGCAGCAGAGGGCTGGACAGTCGGCCTGCCACCTGCTTTAAGAGCTTTAAGAGACTAAGAACTCTCACACTGCTGGCCAAACTGAGCCAAGGGATGCTGGGATGTAAATGGAGCCTGCTTGTTCATTTTCCAGCTGGCTAGACCTGAGTAATTACACAGAAACTATATTAATTACAACACTATTTGGCCAATAGTTCAGGTGTTTTCCTAGCTAGCTTTTATATCTTAAATTAACTCATTTCTATTAATCTATATATTGCCATGAGGCTGTGGCCTACCGGTAAGGTTTTCAGGCATCTTTCTCCTTCAGTAGCTACATGACATCTTCTTGACTTCAATTATTCTCTTTCTATATCTCTGTTTGGATTTCCCACCTGGGCTTTACTCTGCTAAGCCATTGGCCGAAAAAGCTTTATTTGTTAACCAATGAAAGCAACACATATACAGAAGAACTTCCCACATCACTGGGAAATCTGATTGGCTTTGGAGGTCCTGTTGAAATGGAGAGTTTCTGCTATCAGAGAAGAATGCTGGCCACCAGGAGCCTGTTAAACCATTGATACAGCACAGAGACTAACCCAGCACTTAGGGGGGCCTGCGAGAAGAGGGCAATGCTCTCTAGTTCTCACACTGAAGCGCCAAGGCAGGCATGGCTGTCCCAGAAGAGGACCTGGGCTAGGAAAGCTATTTAGTGGTTCCGTTGAGATCACAAAACTAAAAGACATGATTGACCCAAAGCTAGAATGCCAGATGCTGAAGCCCATAGGCTTTGTGTTTCAGCACACAGAATGGACATCTGAGGAAGGAGGGACACAGTTTTACTTTCCTCACAGTTCTAACTCACTTAGGCAGTAAGAGGTGAGTCATTAATTTTTCTAGAAAGAATTTCTGGTCTAGTCTGGCCTTATCATTGCTTCCTGTGCCCAGTAGGAAGGCTGATGGCCCTTTCCTGCCCGGTGTGAATACGGTGTGACATCCGCTCCTCCTTGCCTATCACCATCAGTGGAAGTTCAGGCCACTTCCCTCACTCTCCCTGTGGAATGGTCTGAGTTGGACAAAAATCCCCACAGGGAGGGGTACTTTCCCAGAGAGACAGCTCAGCTAAGAAGAACTCTTGTCTGCCATATCTCCAATGGGTCTGCTCCTCCTTTTGTTACTCTGGGGGAGACTCTTCCCTCAAGCCCTCCTCCTGTCTGTAACATGATTAGCCAGCCCCCACACCAGCTCTCCTCTAGGCCTTTCATTGGCCCTTTATTTGTCTTACCACGAGGTGGGGCGGCTCTCCCTTACTCTCGCCATTTCACCTTTCACCGATCGAGAAAATCAAGGGACAAAGTGATTAAATAATTTCCCCGAGATCACACAGAGAAAGGAGCCAGCTGAAGGCCCGAGACCGCACCTGCGAGTGCTCTGTACTCCCTCAAATACTGTCACAGTTTATAGCTCCCGGGGAAGCTATGATTTAACTTGACTCAGGTTAAGACTCACTTTTCAGATGAAAAGCCTGCGAGAGGCTCCTGATCCTCCCTAGGGACGCAGCTGGCTACGAGGCTCTCCCTACTCCCCCACTGCCCTTGGGGACCCAGCCCCTTGCCGCCCTCCTTCCCTCCTGCAGCAGCCACAGCTGCGCTTGCATGCCTGCGAAGGGACTGGTGGGTGTTGTGGGGGAGGAGAGGGCTGTTTATTTACAATGTGACAATTTTGATGTATTTGCTAGGGAGGGGCAACCACCCCAGCACCACACAATTAAATTAAAAGACCACCAGTGGTGGGCGAAGCTCCTCTATGCCTGACTTAGAATTAAACAGATCAGAAAAAAAAAAAAAAAAGCACAAATTGCTTCTCAGCCTACAAAACCCTTCGGCCCCACAGCTCTTAAGCCGCTCTGTGTGTGTGTGTGGGGGGCAGCTTGCTCAGGGGTGCCAGCCAGGTGGGGCTTGAGTCAGGTAGAGCAGTGGGTGCCGGGGATGGCTGTGTGTTCTTTTTTTTCTTGCGATGATCCTTCTGGCCTGGCATGGACTGTGTGGCGTTCCTGTTCTGCATGAATGGTTCCATCCCTCTGCTGTCCAGGTTAGAAGCACAGCCGTGATTATTATTTATTTCATGTGGCCACAGTCTCCCTCCTAGCCTCCCTGCCAATTTCTTGGCATGTCCTGCAAAGCCCCTCTATCAGACCAGTTTCTGCTATGATAGTGTCATAAAGCAAATGATCCCTAGATCCTCAAGATTTAGAGCCACAAACACTATTCTCAAGCACCAGCTTCAGGTGGGTGAGGCAGCTCCGTTGGAAGCCATAGGCTGGCTTCAGGTCTGAGGTTTTTCATTCTGAGCCCAGCAACTCTACAAAGTGCGTTCTTCCATGGTAGATGGCAGGAGTATTAAGAGGCTCCACTAAAGAAGGCTCCCATCGAGGCCTCTGGCTAGTCACTGGTCAGAGCAAGCCCAGTAGCCACACTCAGTGGGACAGGAACATGTGCCCCACCCCATTTCATGGCAAAAGAAGCAGGTGTGTACCTGGAGAGGAACCAGAGCGCTGGGAATATCAATCTGAGTTGTTGTGACTCGTTTTCCACTGAGGTTCTCAAAGACAAAGTCTAGTCTAGTGTGCAGTGAAGTACCAACCTGGCCCCATCCCAGGTTGCGGAATGAGGACTCTGGGCTAGGGCTTGGCAGTCTGTTCTCTATTCAGCCCTCTGAGTGGCACCAGCCCCCTGCCACCCCATCCCTGTTCCTCAGTCTGTGCATAGGACTCACACCAGTGTCCTCCATCCATCAGGACTCAGAACACTTGATAGGGACCAAGAACCCCTGCGACTGGGACTGCAGCTTGGCTGTCCCCTCCTGTGCCCCACAATCTCAGGATAGGAAGAGCACCCACTGATCTTACTGGGTTTTAGTATGGAATCCAAGTCGGGCGGGCGGTCTCTACCCTGGAAAGCATCCCTCCCAGAAAGCACTGCTGGGGCTGTGGATGCATAGGGATTGTGGGTGAGCAGGCCAGGCTTCACCTAGGCTGAGAGTGAGGGCAGGGGGATGACCAGGAGTGAATGAGGAGGCACATGCTGCCCTGATTTGGGAGCTTCAGTGCTTTGAAGCCTGGTACAGGCTGGTACCCAGCTCTGCAAGGCTAGTGTTGCTTTTGTTGTGTTAGCCCATTGGCCATCAGACTGAGGGATCAAGGTGAGCTACCTCCTCCATCAGACTGAAGTAGTAGTTCCTGGTGAGCAGTGCTATCTCTGTTCCATTATAAGAAGGACCCCCCCGCCCAACCAGGGAAGCTGTATTTTCCAGCAAACCATGAATTCCTGGTATTGGAACTGAATCTTTCCTACCAGACTCAGGCATCCCTGGATAGAGATAGGGGTTGTGTCCTTCTTTCCCATTGTCTCCAGGAAGAAGCAAATCATTTCCGGTATGCTTTCTAGTAACATGTGTACATGTGTGCTACATGTGTGTGTGCCAACATGTGTTATACATTTTGTGTAGATCTGGTGTGTGTGTGTATGTGTGTGTGTGTGTGTGTGTTTGTAGACATGAGGGCAACCTCAGTTGTTGTTCCTCAGGAGTCCATCTTTTTTATTAAATTTATTTTTTAAAAACAATCTTTTCTCATTTTACATACCTATCCCAGTTCCCACTCCCTCTCCTCCTTCTGCTCCCCCTACCCCAACCTCCCATCCACCCCTCAGAGAGGGTAAGGTTTCTTCTTAATGGGAGTCAACAAGGTCTGACATCACTTTGAGGCAGGACTGAGGCCTTCCCCCTATATCTAGGCTGAGAAAGATATCCCTCCAAAGAGAATGGGCTTCAAAAACCCAGTTAAAGCACTAGGGATAAATCCTGGTCCCACTGCTAGTGGCCCCACAGACTGCTCAAGCCACAAAATTGTCACCCACATTCAGCGGGGCTAGTTTAGTTCTATATATGCAGGTTCCCCTACTATCAGTCTAGAGGCAGTGAGCTCCCACTAACTCGGGTCAGCTGTTTCTGTAGGTATTCCCATTATGGTCTTGACCCCTTTGTTTGTATTATCGCTCCTCCCTCTCTAATTCCCCTTCCCAGGGGAATCCATGTATGTCTCTTTGTTACCTAGCTTCTCTGGGGTTGTGGACTGTAGGCTGGTTATCCTTTGCTTTACATCTAATATCCACTTACAAGTGAGTACATACCATGTTTGTCTTTCTGGGTCTGGGTTAACTCACTCAAGATGTTTTTTTTTTTCCTAGTTCCATCCACTTGCAAGCAAATTTCAAGATGTCCTTGTTTTTTACCCCTGAGTAGCAGGAGTCAGCTTTCTTTTCTCTCTCCTTGAAACAGTCTCTCATACGTGCCTGGAACCCATCAAGCAGTTCACCGGGCTATCTGGCCAGTGAGCTCCACAGATCCGCCAGCTTCTGCATCATCAGTACTGGGATTACAAGTGTGCACCACCATGCCGGGCATCTTTTATTTTTCTTTCTTTAAAGAGACGTTTTGGGGGATCTAACCCAGGTCCTGCTAGGCTGAGCTATCTTCCCGATCCCTTATAGCTTGCTTTCAATAGTTAAGAGATGAAGGCCATCTTTCTGTGCCTCCACCCTCCATGGCAAGATTCCTTCCTCCTGCCCTGAGTCCCTGGGCAGGCAGCTAACACAAGGATGAAGCACTTTCAGTAGACAGGGGCAGGCTGAGGGCAGTGACTGGGTGCTGGAAGGCGGGCACCCATGCAGTAGGTAGACCAGAAGGATGCTTTGCTCTCTAATCTTTTCCTTCTGGGCTGACAGGTACATTTCAAGCGAAATTGAATTGCACATTTCAACTTCATTTACACTTACTGCATCTCATCTGACTGGCAGTGGGCAGGAGGCTTTTGATGTCTGCTTTTGGTGCACAAGCCTGTTTAAGCCTCTTTTCTTTGAAGCCAGGGAGACTTGCCAGGGAGGAAGTTGACTTGCACACCCTCCAGCAAATTACTTAGTCTTTGGAGACCTTGCTCCCAGAGGCCCCGCGGGCTTGAGCTGATGTTCCATTTCTTGAGCTTTCTAGCGTGCTCAGGTCAAATGGTGGGAAAGCTTCCCAAAGACTCCTCCCCATAGAAGAGATGGGGAAAGCCCTAGCAGACTTCCAAGCTGGATTCGCCAAACCTAGCTCTTTATGCAAAGTCTGCATCTCCCAAAGACTTTCAAAAGTACCTTCAGCTTCCCTGTGATTCCATTAGCGTCCTTTCCTCACAATCAACCTCCAAAGTCATTCCTTGGGGACCTTATTCTTATTCTTTTTTTTTTTTTTTTTTTTTTTTTTTTTTTTTTTTTTTTTTTTTTTTTTTTTTTTTTTTTTTTTTTTTTTTTGAGACAGGATTTCTCTGTGACTTTTTTTGAAGCCTGTCCTGGAACTAGCTGTAGTAGACCAGGCTAGCTTCGAACTCACAGAGATCTGCCTGCCTCTGCCTCCCAAGTGCTGTGCCACCACTGTCCGGCATTATTCTTAACATAGGCAAAGGATGTTCTCTCAATCTCACAGGAAGAAAGGACAAATGTCTTCAGTATTCATGCACCAACAGCACTCCGGCCCTACAAACACAGCTCATGCTGCTGAATCTAATCTACTTCACCTGTAGAACCCATTGTTACCCTAAGACCTTATAAGTAGAGAATCCTCAAGGGAGCAGAAAATCTCTTTGGCCTCTTCTTTCTAGTTTTGATGCTTCCTTCTCCCCAAAGCCTCAGCCCGAGGCCAAGCCTTTGCCTGTTCCTCTTGCCCCCCATCTTTGGTCCTGTCTTTGGGAAGGCTTTATAGAGGAAAATGAACAATGAGGGCATCAGTGGCCTCCATCTCCGCCTGATTAGACCGGAGTAGTGCCTGTAGGCTTGCCTCCATGCTTACCAGCCTGGTCTCAAGTCTCTGGGACATCAGTGGCTCCTTTGAAGGCCAAGGCTGGGCACATCTACACATCCTTCTCAACTCTCTCTGTGCTAAGCCCCAACATTTCCAGGAAGGATAGGAAAGGGCCTGTCCCCAAGAGCCTGGTACCCAGGGACTAGGGAAGAGGAAGGTCTGAGTTTAGAGAATAAGGCTGTTGAGGACAGAGAAGCGTGACATTGGGGAACAGGGAACACACACACACACAGATCTGAGGCCGGGCTCCTTGTGATGGATGGGGAGGGCAGTTTATGGGGTACGATAGACCTTTACTATAGCGTAACATCTTCGGCCCCAAGAACAGACAGCACAGGTGCTGTGTGATGCGACTGAATTGACATAAGCAAGCAGAAGGGGCTCCCTGACTCTTGTGGGGTTTGAAGAGTAGGACCAGGATGACCTTCAGGATGACTTAGTGATAAAGGACCACACCGTTGGCCTGGGTTGGGGAGTGAGGCCTCTGAGAGGCACAAGATGGTGTGCTGAGCTGGAACTGTGGCTTGGACTCTTCGCCTCTTACGTCCTTCCCATTACAGGGTGAATCCTACCTGCCTAACAGCAGGCACAGCCTTAGCTAAGAGCTCTCCAGGCAGCTCATCTACCCAGGGCAGCCTGTGAATTCCAGCTGTGCTGACAGGAGGCTGAGCCCTTGCCTCCCAGCTGTGTGCGCCAGCTGGACCTAAGCAGAAGTTTCCAGTGACTTGACTGGGAAGGGCACTGTTGGAAAGCAGGCCTCCCAGGAGCACCAAGGTTGTGGTAGGAAGGAGCATCCGCACCAGCCTCTGCTTAAGAATAGACAGAGTTATTATCCAGCAAATAATCGGCATAATCCCGGAAGACGCACGGTTCCCCTCCGGTGCCTTCAATCACCCCTGAATGGGAGCGGAAGCCTGTACAAGCATCAAGCCCACGCAGGTGGAAGCTGACAGCTCCCTCTCTAGTCTGTTCCCAGCAGCCTGCTCCTGGCTCCCAGGCACCTGGTTTGCAGAGTCAGGCCTCATCAGCTCTCAACCAGCTGGGGAGGTGGGGTCCCTGGTCACTAGGGAGGAATCCTTGTTTGCTTTGCTGTTGCTGTGAGCAAAAGCAACTTTGGAGGAAAGGGAAGCCAGGGTAGGAGCTCAAAGTAGGAACATAGGGGCAAGGTCTTAGGCAGAAACTATGGAAGAACACCGCTTACTGACTTGCTCCCCCTGGCTCACTCAGTCCCCCCCCCCTTTTTTTGTATAGCCCAGGCTAGCCACAGTGGGCTAGACTCTCTCCTACAACAATTTGCAATCCAGAAAATGCCCTACAGACATGCTCACAGGTCAGTCAGATGGAGGCATTCCTCAACTGAGACTGCCTCTTTCCAAGTAGTCTAGGTTTATGACAATAGGGGCACCAGGGGCACTTGTCCTGTCCAGATTCTGGCCATGTGGCTCACTGGCTATGACAGGACAAAGACCACATGACTACTTTGTTTAGCAGAGGTTACATGAAATGAAGTGTGGAGAACTTGCATGTGCTATGCTCCTTACCATGAATGGTGAATCCACTAGGTCTCTGAACTGTAGCCCTTGTACCCATGGTGTTGTCTTAGGCTATGCAGAGTCTGAGAAATGAATACACATGGGACCCAGGAGATGTTCGCACACTTCTTCCTGTATCCCCCACTTCCACAGTTGGCACTGGATCAAGGGACTGAACCTCTTTAATGATCCAGAGTCTATGGGAAGGAACTCTTCAGAGAGAGAGAGAGACAGAGAGAGACAGACACAGAGAGAGGGGCCAAGGATGCATGCCAACATCTCTGCCTTCTATGGACTGATTCTCTGGATTGTGTTCCCACCTGCTACGTAGAGAGGGCAGAGAGAGTCCCTGATAGAAAGTCCCTGATACAAACTTCCTGGACTCTTCCCTGAGGTCTCTGGAGTGACAGGGTACAGGAATCTTTGACTTCCAGAGACAAAATTCTTATTGAGATAGGGGTGTCCAGGAAGTGGTGGGAGCTTGGCTGCTTGGATCCAGTCTGCTGAAAATTTGCAAGAGGCCATGCCTTCTTCCTCGGGGACAGACAGGGTGAGGCCTGCTGCATGGAGCTGTTGAAACTTCTCACAGGGGCATGTATCCGTCAGGCCATGAAATATGACAGAAAGAACACAGATTAGGGTCAGACAACCTGGGTTTGGACCCTGACCTGCTATGTCCAGGCTGTTTGTATCTATCATGGGGCCCAGGGTTTCCTCTAGGGAGCATGGGAGTTAAAAGCAGTGGGCAATGTGGAAGGACACAGGAAGTGATGGCCTTCTCCTTGCTTCTTTCCTTTCCCTAGTGGGCCTTACTAAGGTCCCTGGGCTGTTCCACCCCTCCCAGGAAGCCCTTTCTAACGCTGTACACTAGCCACCTGTAGGTAGCCCAGACACAGTGCCCTTTAGAAGCAAACCTTAAGATCAGTTTTGAGGAAACCATCTTTGGAGAATTCCATTTCCTTGTAAACATCTGTGTGCCAAGTCTAGGGAGGTGAGATTGACTCAGAGCCTTATTCCAGGAACCAGACTGGAGCAACCAGGCTGGCTCCACAGGTGCACACAGCGCTTGTAGAGGAATGAAATCCAGGGTTGGCTGCTTCATAGGGTCTGTGGACCTAACTGTGATGTTCTCTGCACCCCCTCCCCAGCTTCTCTGTCTCTGTAGCCAGGTGTGGAGGAGGAACATAGGCTTCAGGGCCATGCTGCATGGGGTATGAGTCCCAACTCTGCCACACACAGCTTTTGTGGGAAGGAAATGAAACTCTCTGAACCTCAGTGTCCACATCAGCCAGGAGAGATACTACAGCCATCTGAGTGCAGAGGAGCAGAGAGGAGCCGAGGTCAAGTCTGAATTCTCCAGTCCAGAGCCTGGTGAAGAACAGGCGTTTGGTGAATCTCCTCAGCCTTGGAAATATGCTTGATGAACCTGGATGGAAACTCTTTGGACCTGATGCTGAGGGCCAGAAAATAGCTAAGATTCAATTTCTCCCCTTTAGGACCTCAGTTTAGTAAAAGGAGACATCCTTCCTTCTGTCTGCAGGCAAGACAGGAACGAACTGGACACTCAGCAGCCCTCAAGCTTGAGCCTATGAGAGAGGCTTGCGCGGCCTGTTTTATAAGCTGGGGGTTCTTGTATCTCCAGCACTCCGGTCCTTGTCTTTCTTTAACCTCCCAACTGAGTGGTGACCCTTTCTAGGACTTTATTCCCAAGCCTTTCTATTTTGAGCCCTGCTGAAAAAACGAGAATCCAGGAGCCTGTGGGGAGCCAGATGTGACTGAGTCTTGCTCATGCTTCCACACACTGGGGAAGCTCCCCCTACACACAGAGCTTCACCCCTCTCTCTCCTGCTATTTAGCTATTTAGAACCCCGCCTTTATTCCCTCTAGCCCAGCAGAGCTCAAGGTCAGGTTAAAAGAAAGAATTTTTTGAAAGGAAATGAGAAGGCATGGGGCAGATTGGCTTCAGGCAGCAGAGGGGGGCTGAGGGGAGAGAGAGGCTGCATGGCTCAGGATGAAGACACAGCCGGGTGTTCTCAGAAAGCTGGGGGAGGGCACCGGTTCTCCCAACTGCCTTGGGTCCTTGGCTGCCCCTTGATTTGTACTAGGTCTTGCTCAAGTCTCTCGTGCTGCTCCTTCCAGCCTCATTAGACTCTTATTAGACTGTGCAATCTGGAGAGCAAGATGCTGTGGGCCAGCAGACCTTCTGCCTGCCCCTTTCCTGGGCATAGCAGCTCCAGCTTGTGGAGAAGCTTAGGGGTTCCCAGGCCTCCAGAGAAGAGGGCTAGCGCATGGAGGTGGCTCTGGAGAGCTAGCTCTGAGGGTAAAATGCTTGTCACATAAGCACAAGGACATGAGTTCGAATGCCCAGAACTCCTGTGCAAAAGCCAAGCATGGTAGTGCATGCTTACAACATCAGTTCTGGAGAGGGAGAGACAGACAGATAGATCCACGGGACCCTATTGGCTGGCCAGCCGAGCCTATTAAGTGAGTTCCCGGCCAGCAAAAGACCCTGTCTCCTAAAACAAGTTAATGGCACCTGGGGAATGGCATCTGAGGTTTTCCTTATATGGGTGTGTGTGTGTGTGTGTGTGTGCGTGCACACACACACACACTCACACATGCAAGCACGCACGCATGCATGCATACATGCACACACACACGCACACCCTGAGGAAAATGACTAACACCCTCCTAGCAAAGTCCTTAGCTGCTAGCTGGTCTCCAGGGGCAGCACAATATCTCCAAGTTCTCCTCCACAACCTAGCTTCTCCCAGAATCTGAACTGTGCTGGTACATGGAGTTCCCTGGCACAGGTGAACTGGTCAGCATAGGGCTCTACGGGCACTATCCATGGGAGGCTCAACACTATTCTAGTGACAGTGTCACTAGCTTGGGTTGGCTGGAGTCCCCTTTGGGGCCAACTATGGGGGCCACAGAGATACATAAGGTGCTATAGTGACATAGCTCCAGCCTCAGGGTGTGGCTACCCCTTCAGCTCATGCCCTGCTCTGCACAAGGTAGGGCGAAGAAAGATCAACAATAAGCCTGGTGGAGAGGGCTGGAAGGGAGCCGGCTGCCTAGTTCTCTCCCTCTGGACTTCCACAGGGCCAAATGCCTCACAGGCATGGTGGCACACACCTGTTACCTTGGACCTGGAAAGCAAAGGAGGGAGGATCAGAACTTTAAGGTCATCCTTGGCTACATAATAAGCTTGAGGCCAGCCTGGGCTACATGAGATCCTGTCTTTTAAAAAGATGGCATCTTCTTTCCCTCATTCTTTCTGAGACATTGTAGCCAGGATTTAGATGACAAATTTTAGACAATAGGAACACTTTAATACCAAAAATTTGGAAGGGATTCTTTTGGTTTACTTATTTGTATGGTACTAGGGATAGAACCCAAAGCCCTGTGCATACTATGTGAGCATTCTACCAGATAGAGTAACTTCCCCAACCCCTTTTTCTTAACTTTGAAAAATATATAAAAATAGTCACTTCTAAGTAAAAAAAAAAATCACTGTTGTACAGTACTTCCTTCCAAATGATACATTCCATCCTGTAAGGAGGTCAGTGAGACTCAGGAAGCAAACAACTCAGAAGCCTAAGGAAGTCCCTGAAACTGACAGGAAGCACTAGGCTCCTCCTTCCTGAGCTCATATAAGTAGGAAACACTGCTCAGAGTCAGTCTCAGAGGAGCAGAGCTGCCTAGAAGGGGCTTAGATCAGCCAAGCTGCCTGAAAGAGGCAGAGATACCTGAGTTGGCTTGGAAAAGATATTGTGATCTGTTGAGCTGCCTGCAGGCTGTGCACTGTGCTTCAGGTGCCCAGCTTTCATGAGCTGTCATTCCTGCTGGGATGGGCTTTGGCGACATAGCTGCCTTTGAGTCATTTCTGTTTCTGTAAGAAACCTGTCACCCATATTCCTCTAAGAAACCCCAATAAGACTCACTGGCTTACCAAGTTGGACTTTGGTGGTAACTATACTTTGGTCTGTTGTTGGTTCCCTATCTGTGGTGAGTAGATATTCGTGGGGAGTAGATATTCCTACTCGCTAGGAATAGTGTCACACAGTCATCATTCTCAATCCCATTATGCTAAGTTATACAAAATAAATTAAAATTGTTAATCTCTAGTGCTGAGCCCTTCCCTCAGAGGTTAAATCAGTTAGGAGTATGATATCCACATACTGATTTTCCCTGTTAATATGGATCTCCCCATGTATATTCAAACATATCAAATATAAAATTAGAATTCAGTTATTCAAGTAGGATTGCATCTTTCTTTTTCCTTTATTAATATTATTTTTAATTGATAAATTATAATCATGCACATTTATAGAGTTCAATGTGACGTTTTGATATATGCATCCAATACGGGGTGATTAAATCAAGCTAATTAACATATCCATCACCTCCCTCACCCATCATTTTTTCAGAGGAGACATTTGAAATTTATTCTCTTAGCTATTTAGAAAATGCATCTTGCTGTTTTAAAACTTGACAATGTATCCTGGGGATTTTTCAGCATCGTATCAGTGAGTATTAAAGTACCTTCTACTGCTAAATAGAGTTTTAAGAACAAAAGAAGAGGTCAGAGGTGGGGTGCTAACCCTGGGGGCTTTAGAGGAGGCAACTGACACCCTCAGCATTCATGACAAGCAAGGAGAAAACCGTGCCTGTTCAAGCTGCAAGGAGCTGGTCTTATATTCTCACCAGAGCATTTTTTTCTCACCATAGTCCTTGAGGGAGATCAGATTCCTCCCACATTTGCAGAAGCTGAAGGTGAGTACCAGCCTCCAGAGCCAGGAAGTGGCGCAAGCCCAGACCTGGAACCCAGGTTGTCCCCTCTAAGCCTGCAGTCTCCCCCCAACCCCACACCAGCAAGTCATTTAACCCCAGCTTGTGGGGACCTGTAGGACCCACCCCCGTCCATTCTTCCTCACCCCTCTGTCCTTTCTCTATTGGAGTCAGAGCCAGGTGGAGCTCTGAGCTCCACAAAGCACTTTGGAATTCATAAAATGGAAATTTATTGAACAAGCCTTTGGAGAAGGGAAGTAATGAAAGCCACTATATAAATTACGAGGCCATTGGTATTATACAGCTGGAGCTAATGCTGTTGGTCCCCAGAAGGGTACAGAGTCTTCCAGCTCCACCCAGCTCGCTGGCAAGAGTGATGAGCACCTAAGCCCACAGGCAGACAGAGCTGCAGGCCACTCAGCTCCCTCAACCTTGGAGACCTCAGTAGCTACCACACCCCAGGGTGGGGTGCTCTATAACAGGAGGAGGTCTGCTGTGTCCATAGCCCGCCATCACAACTGTGGCCCCTCAATTTGTAGACCTCCATTATTTTCCCTTCTGACCTTTTAATCTTGGAATGGAATAGCCGCATACATGGAGGCAACAGCTTTGGCTTCACTGGGTGAAACGGCAGACCCGACTATAACTTAAAAGCATCATGGAGTAGCAGGAACGCTGTAGGTGGTAGGTGAGGGAGACACAAGGTTGATGGGCACAACTGAGGCTTTCTGTCCAGAATCCATTATAGGCCTGTTTGAAGCTGAAGGTTTTTCCACTGTGGGATCTTCATTGCCGCAAAACACGAAAGTCCTGGGAGAGACCTCTGAGTGGGCTGGCCATCCTGCTAGGGTCTCTGGGTCCTAATTTGTTCACACTTACTGGGGACAGAGGCAGGAGGAAGGTGTGACAGATTTATCAATGGCAGTGGCTTCCTGCAGCCCAGGGCTCCTTGCCAAGAACTCCTCCAGCACAGCCTTGAGATCTTACCCCAGGAAGAAGTGCAGCACAGGGGAATCTAAACCCAGGCTGTGAGATGGTTAGGAGTCTGTCTCATTGGTTGCTTCGTCCTTAGTACAGTCCTGGAAGCTGACTGGTCATGTCTCACATCCACGCTGCTTCCTTCTCACCCTTGCACAGCCTGCTCTAGATGGACCTGGCACAGCCCAGAGAGAGCAGGGTCCTTTCCGCAAGGCACATCCCTTTTCTACAGGGTGTCCATCCTAGCTTTCCTACAAGGATCACTTTGTGGAAAATGGCAAGTTTGAACTCAGCTCAGTCTTGGTGCGTTTGCTGTGCAGCCTTGGACAAATAGTCTGCTCTCTCTGGTCTTCAGTTTTCCCCATCTATTAAATGAACTATTTGGGATAATAGAGTGGTTTCCAAAGCTGCTTGCAAATTCACCCACTAAGGAAGGGTACGAGAGCAGCTCCACACCCTGCCCAGTCCAGAGGCCCCATACCAAGGTGCCTGGTCTCTAAGGTGGGATTGGGGTGCTGCCTGCTCAGCAGAGCAGCGGGAGGATGTCACGGAGCAGAAAAGGGTGGAGGCATGCTTCTGGAACGCCCAGCATTTGACCACAGTTAGGGGACCTTGGACATTGACTTAACCTCCTGAAGTTTCTGTCACCTATGAAAAAGTGGGGCTGATAACTCCAAGGAAGGAGTTGCCTGAATTACTGAGAAGAGTGGACCCCATGATCCGTGAGAGAGGTTCCATTTCCCTCTGATGTCAGCTTGGCCCATCCCCACTGCAACACAGCAATGTCTGGGGGTTGAAGTGGGAATGGTGGGGCCTGGGTAGGCCAGGGTAGGGGATGGCAGAGATGGGGAGAGAGACCTTGGAAAGGAAAGGACAGGAGGTGGGGAATGAAATACGGCTCCTTTCCAGAATGTGCCTCTTAATCAACCTAATGTGTCTGAGCAGAGCCTCAGAAGGCAGAGAGTTGGGGTTGTGGGCAGCTGTAGCTGCCAGCTCTGGGATGTGGGTGTGAGGTGTTTGGACATGAACTGGGGTCTGGCAGAAGTGGGGAAGTTAGCCTCATGGTTGGGACTGTCTTCTGCTGTCTCCAGCCAGCACCTGGGAAGGGAAAGAGTCCTTTCTGGCACTTGCTAGCCTCTGACCTTTAACTTCTGGTTTCTGAGGCCTGTCCTGCTTTTGGATCATTCCAGGCAAGCATTAGGACTTTCGCAGCTCATGGGCCCATGGTGCCAGCATTGGTCTGAGGATAAGGTAAAGGAACCTAGGGGTTGAGTTGAGGTTCAAGTCCACAGTGACATTCAGTGGTGGCTCTTGCAGTCCCTAAAACAGGTTTCGCTTTAAAGGACATAAAAGCAGTCTGTTTGGAGCCAAAGAGGAGGAGCCATGCCCGGGAACCCAGATTTAGGTTATCACCAGTTTCACGTTCCAAAGTGACACTCGTTTCAGGAAGCTTTTAAAAAATACTTACTTTTAAAAAGTACTTTGTTTTAATTATGTTCTATTTGTGTACATCTGAGTGTGGGTTTGTCCACATGAATTCAGTGTTTGAGGAAGTCAGGAGATGGTTTCAGACATGCTGAAGCTGGAGCCACAGGTGGTTGTGAACCGCTCAGAGTGGGTGCTGGGCACTGAACTGGGGTCCACTGCAAGAATGGTGCATGCTCTTAAACGTGGGCCACCTCTCAGCCCTCTCGTGACGTTTTTATAGTCACACCATGAAGAAAGTCACCAGTCACAACTTTTCAAACACGCTGGTGGGGACATCAGGCAGGTGGGCTAACGCTGCCATAAACCACAGACGCCATGATGGCATTCTTAGTTGGGTGGATGTTAGCTAGGGACCTGCCCACCCATTCCAAAGGATTCCAGTCAAAGTCCAAGGCTAATGGGTTACAGACAGAGGTGGACAGTACATGGCTATAAGGGACTAAAGACCACTCAAGATAAACTGTGGCTAGTCTCAGGGCCCACAGTATTCCAGCCTCTCCCATCACTGAGCTGATCTGTCAGTGTTGGCAGGGACAGCTTCTTCCTGGGAGCTTCCATCCATACTCTCTCAGGTGTCAAAGGTTGGTGGCGCTTTAGATGATGGGCAGGCGGCCTACTGGCCCTTAGTAAAACCACGCTTCTTATGTCAAGCTAAGCCTCAGGTTCAGGAGAGGGACCACCATGGTCCTCTGCATCCTCTTCATCCCTCTGCTCTGGCTTCTTAGGAGAGACAATTCTCAGGAAGAGAATACGGCTTAGTGCATCTCTTGGATTTGGGGTCACCAGTGGCTTCATGCTCTACCCCAGCCTTTCTATGTGTTGCATGGGGATCCTGATGCCACTCTTGGCACAGGGAGGGGGAAATGTGAGGAGAAGAGCAAAGGGCTGAAGGAGCGCTTAATCCGCCATCTTGGATTTCCAGGTCTGGAGGAAGAGAGTGAAGGTCCTCGAAGGTCAGTAGTACCTGGGCCAGGGTGAGAAACTCATGGAAGCAGGAGGACGGTGCTTCACTCTGTGCCTCTGGGGCCATGGGGAAGCTGGGTGAGGGAGCTGAGGCAGACAGGTGTCCCTTACTTGTCAGAAGGTAGATTTCACCACGGGCCCTTCTTAAATACTGGAGCTCACAGACAGACAGACAGACAGACACACAGAAAGAGAGAGAGAGAGAGAGAGAGAGAGAGAGAGAGAAACAGAGAGAGAGAAACAGAGATAGAGAGAAACAGAGAGAGAGACAGACAGACAGAGACAGAGATAGATAGATAGATAGATAGATAGATAGATAGATAGATAGATAGAAATTTGCATGTGTTTTGCATAGCTCAGTAGGTCTCAAAGTCTGCTTTCAGGCAGCCTCAAAGCAAACAGAAATCCTACTGGGCCCAATCCATTTGTTTCAGCTTAAAGGACTCCCGGGCCAGGCCCCTTTGGAATGCAAAGTCTACAGAGGTTGGGGACATTGTTTCCAAAGCCACACAGAATGTATAAAGACAAGGATGTGAATAAAAATTAGGTCCCTGGTTGCTGCTCCTGTGGGCATTTAATATCACATAATGATAATGATGGTGGTGATAAAAATAGCAACGCTAGTCAACACTCACTTACCGAGCACATCCCACTTGCTGGGCACAGATCTAACGTGCTAATTCATTCCATCCTCTCACTCACCCTGGGTGGGAGTTAGTATTATTCTTACTGGACTCGCAGAGGCTCTTAAAAACGGAGAAGTTAAGGAGCTTGCCCAAGGTCACAGCTGGAAAGGGTAGAGACTGGATTCGAACCTGGGTAGTATGTGGCCATCAGCTACCCTCTCTGATAGCAAGTTTTGTCCTGTGTATTCACAAAGGAGCCAACCAAGCCTCACTAATTGATGCCCCAGGGCAGTTTCTGTCCCTCTCATAGCCTCTTCCTATATGCCACTAGGGTAGACTTCAATGCCAATGGGGGTGGAAGGCCAGGGTCCCTGTGGCTTTGTCCCCCCACCCATGACTAGGGGTTGATTGCCTGGAGTGCACTCTGTCTCCAGAATGCCAAGCCCAGAACAGCCAGGAGGACAATTGCTGCAGGAGTTGCATTTGTTAATCTTGCATTCGTTAATTTATTTTATTTTCCATCTTCAGAAATAGGACGGGCCTCTTGAACATAATATGCAAATGTATGCAAAGCAAGATGAGCAGGCATCTTCAGCGCACCCCTGCAGTAGAGGCACCGTGGCTCTCCAGAGCCAGAGGGGAGTGGGGTGGCAGGCAGGTAGAGGAAGATGCTTTGTTACTTTCCAAAGAGTAGCTCAGTCCAGCACTCTTGGGCTCCTCCCAGGGACCTTCTTGGGGCATTGACTGTTTGATCAATTAGAATCGATCAGTCTGGAGGACCATGACCATTTGATCTCGCAGGCAGGAAGGGGTAGACTGCAACACTTCAGTTCCAGGTCTCATCTTCCTTCTCCCACCTTCAGCCTCGCCAACCCCTACCCTGCTTGGCCCTCAGCCAATGGGTACTGCAGCCTGGGTGGCCTGGAAGAGACCCAAATGTGGCCTGTGGCCTGGGAAAGGCTGATGTGGGTGAAGGGTCTTCAGTCTTCTATCCCATAATAGCCTTTACACATTTCACCCCCAAACACACACACTGTGAGTTAGCCTGGGCCTCTAGGTACAAAAATGGGTCTAGAAAGTAACCTGTTCCCTCCACCCGTGCCTCACAGGCAACGGAGTTGCACCTTGGCAGGTAGTTAAGAGTTTTCTGGGCCAGAGGCCTTGGTCTGATTGCTAGAAGGGCTACCTTTGGCTCCCAAGGGAGCACAGAAAGATGAATTCCCAGCCTTGACCATGGCTGGAGGTGGGGGGAGGTGGATGGAGAGTGTGAGTGAGGGGGGAAAGAGAGGGAGGGGGAGTTGGCAGGGAGAGGAGAGAGATCTAGGGAGGAGGATTCCTCTTCCTCCTCTTTCCTCTCCTGCCTCCTTCTCCTTTCCCCCTGTCTACTAGGGACTCCAGTTCAAAACTAACTTTTCGCAGCACAAAGACAGCTTGGGAGAGTAGGGCGGAACGAGCTGGACTGAGACCCAAGAGTTGCTGAGTGGGACTTAGAAATGGGAAAGATGGTGGCTCGAGCTCTCTGGAAAGGGTGACCAGAGGGAGTCTGAGGCCGCTGACTATTGGAGAAAAAAACCAGAGTGGTTTATGCACATGTCTGGGGGGAACTGTCTGGATTGTTAATTGATACAGGAAGGCCCAGCCCACTCTGGGTGGCACCATTCCTTAGGCTGTCAGAAAGCCAGCTAAACATGAGCAGGAGTGAGCCACAAGGCAGCCTTCTTCCTTTTCTGCTTCAAGTTCCTGCTTGAGTTTCTGCCCTGACTTTCCTTAGTAATGGACCATTTACAATCTGTTAACTGAAACAAACCCCTTCCTCCCCTAATTTGCTTCTGATGAGGATGCTTTTTTTTTTTAAATCACAGCAACAGATACAAAACGAGAGTAAACATTTCTACATTCTTTAGACACAGAGTGGAATGCCATCCTGTCCATGCACCTGTCTCCCTACCAGGAGGACCGGAGGATGGGCTCAGGGACCAGGATGTGAACCCGGATCCTGCTGCAACCCTTTCTTCACAGGTGGTTCCAAGAGGAGGAGCTTGAAAAGCTGCAGCCTGTTGCCTTGGGAAGAATGCCCAGAAAGAAGCTAGGCTGCAACCTAGTGTCAGCGAGAAACCTACCATCTGCTCCTGGGGAAACAGACACCATCAGATCAGCCAAGTCAAACAGCCTGGGTGCGAAGAGGTTCCTGGAATCCCGGCAGTAGCAGCCAGCAGGCCACCCCACTTGTTCCCAGTGAGCGATGGAGGCACTGCAGTAAAGCAGCTGTGCACAGTCCCACCCAGGGGTCATCAGCTCCCTCCTGGGGCAAGCCTGGACCCCCAAGTCACCCGGACACTCTCCTTCCTCTCCCTTTCTCTCTTAGACCTTCTGGTCAGTGTCAGGTTTTACCAGAGTTGGAGAGAACGTGAAAAATAAATAAAAAAAATTTAAAGACAAATAAATAAGGGAGCAGTCCGCTCTTTTCCCCTTTAATTTTTTAAAGGAAAAATTAATTTTCCCTTGCCTAAGTACCTGTCACCTTAAATTAATGTTTCCGAGAGCAAAAATGACAGAGAAGTCGGGTCATTAGGCAAATTTTAATTAGAGGCTCAGATGTCCTTTACTAATAAGATGTTACATATATTTCATCCTGCTCTTGCTTCCCTACCTCCAGGACGGCTCGGCAACGCCACCAGAGGCTATTGGGGAACCAGGGAAAGAAGGCTGGGTTATTTTTGAGGAGAAGGAAAAAGAGGTGGAAGGGTATTTCTGCTATTTCCTAAGAGATGCCAACGTCTGGTCTCCGTGGTGGGCGTCACCACTGCTTCCAGGGCGAGCTATGTGTTTCTTCATGCCTGTGTGTATGCATGTGTATATATGTATTATTATGGTGTGTGTATGTATCTGAGCATACATGAACAAATATGTTCATATGGATGTGCATGTATGGTGTGCACATTTGAGTATGTCTCAGAAAGTATATATGTGTGTGTATGTGTATGTAATATGTCTATATGTATATACATGAATGTGTGCACATGTGTGTCTGTGAGTGTGCACATAGAGTGTGCATATGTGTGAGTGTGTATATGTATGCATTGATGAATGTGTGTATACGTGTGTGCCTATGTGAGTCTGTATGTGAGTATGTGATAGAGTGCATATGTATGTATGTGTGCATGCATGGACATGAGCATATGGTTTACATGTGTGAAAGTGTTTTAGTGCATGTGTGAGTGTGTTTTGAAGATTCTAATCCTCCTCAGAGTCACAATCAACTCTCATGACATGTTCTTGGAGTAGTCGCTTATCTTCCTGTGGCTCAGTTTCCTCACAATACAGGAGATGATGGATTCCTTCCTCTACAGATGCCGAAAGGGTTCCTCAGAATAAGGCTGCCTGATACCAGGAAGCCCTCCGAGCCAGGTGCACACGGGCCTGCCTGTGCGAGAGCCTGAGTGTGGGAGTCAGAAGTACGGCTTCAGTTCCACACCCACTACTTCTGGCCTTGATGGGGCACCTACTCCTCTGAGCCCTTAGAGGTTATCACGTGCAGAGAGCTTGGGGCTGGGATCTGCTCTACAAATGCCCCTCCCTCCATGAGTGGGATGAAACTCGGAAGACTAAGCATCTCTAAGAGGCAGGAGACACAGGAAGGAGGCCTGCCTGCCACCCACACACTTCACTGTGGGCAGCTCCAGAGACAGGTGTTGGGTCTGTCTGTAACTCACGGGTACCTCTGAGCATGCTTGCATTTGTCTGTATGGATGTGATCAGGGAGAGGGCTGGAAGAGGGTCTATCATGCCCCAGGGACTTCTCAGCTTTTCTCAGTCAAGTCCAAATGAACATCCTTTCTCCAAGGTCTTTGAGGACTGGGGCACTCTGGCCCTTCTAGGGACCTGGTGATCAGGGACCAGGAATGATTCAAGAGGTGACCTATTCTCCTTGTGTCTACTCTGATCTTATGACACAGTCAAGGTCAAGATTTGATCCAGACATAACATCTCCTACTATGTCTTGGGCACCCAGTCTTAGACCCCCGTGTCCCTTCAAGCAGTGAACGCGATTTTGTGAGCATTCCTTCCCTCCAGAGGCCTCTTGGAAAGAGGCTGGGAGGCCCACACCAGCTAATCTTATCCCTTGGGAATGTTTGAAGAAGCAGTTGGAATGGAGAAGCCTTAAGGAGGCCTTTGACTGGGTAGAGAGAGAACGGCACATACTATGCACCCACTGTGCTCCAGGCACTGAACTTTAGCTATGTTGATCCACCGGCTCAGGCATACTGCTGCAATTAGAGCTTTTTACAGACGGGAACACTGAGGCTGAGTAGTTTGCACAAGGCCACACACGTGATAAGCAGACTTTTCAGTGTAGCTCTGTTTGACCTTGAAGTCTTTCCTCTGTAGATGATGGAGGAGAGGGAAGGACGGTTAATTGCTGGGCTCTGGCAAGTGTCAGGAGCCCATAGCTTCTGTAGATCCAGCACCTTCCATTTCGACTTCATCCTTTCTCAAGGGCAGTGAATCAAAGGAGCCTTGATAGTTCCTCAGCTCTCTGGAGAGCAGGTATAAAGCAAGGTACCCGTGTGGGGCCAGGGCTGAGCTGAAACTGCAGCTTGCCCTGACTCACTGGCCCCAAGTTCATCTTTGGGGCACAAGGTACAAGCTGAGGGCAAAGCCATTGCCGGGGCCATTACTCACCAAGGCAACACCTCGGCAGCCAGCCGTCATACACTCAACAGCTGGACTCAGCTTCCCGTGGAAAGGAATGGAAATTGCATTCATTTTTCCAAGAACAAAGAGACCAGCTTGAACCGACCTCGCCTGTTTCCTCCCACCCCTGCCCTGTTCCTGCCTCTGTGTCTGGTTGCATAAGCACCTGGAGACCCTTTGGAGACCCAGACAGTGACAGGACAAAGACAGAGTGAAGCAAGGAGGCTGGGGCTTCACACCAGCTTTGAGAACCTTTGCCATCAACAACCTACCTTTCTCCACTCAGGGGAGAAAGAGCCTGGGCAGTGGGTGTGACAGGAAAAGTGAGGGCAGGGGTGCCCAGGTTGGGGGAAGAACAAGAAGCTGGGGCAGAGGAAGTGCCAGCTGGAATAAGGGCGTGCAGGACTGTCTTTGTGTGAGAAATATGTTCATACATGGTACCTCATTTAATTCTCAACACCACTCATCCTTCTTCCTCTTTTCAATACCAAGGAAGCATTACCAGAGAGGGTAAGTGACTTGGGCATGAATACATGCTGGGATGTGGATAGCCACCCTCTCTGACTCCTAGGTACTCTACCAGGTTCTATCCTGACTGGGAGTTTGGAATTCTGAGTTTCAATGAGGGGTATCAACGTAATACTGTTCCACAGGATGCTCTGTGTCTATCTATACATACCAATGTATAGACTGAGACCACATGGAGTGGCTTCCAAAGTTTATTCAGAGGTGACACCAGGCATGGTGGCACATACCTACAATCCAAACACTCAAGAGGCAGAAGCAGGAAGATTGTTACAAATTCATGGAGCTTGAGCTGTGTCAGGAGTTCCAGGCCAACCAGGAGGTATAAAGATATCTGTAGATAGCTCCTGTCTTAAAAAAAAAAAAAAGCAAGAAATAAGAAGTGAGGGTCTGGGGCCCAATGTGAAGCTTGGATGATGTGGGGAGGTATCAGGGTGTAGTCTGACCGTGTCCTTATGAAGTAGAGTGGAGGCTTTCTGCTCTCAGCGCTCCGCCATCATCACCCCCATATACTCTCAACCCTTTGGCTACGCTTCCTGCTCTGCAGGTGTATGTCTGCTTCCAGGATGGGAGTAAAGACAGCCCAGCAGCAGGGAGAGGAAACATGAGTGATTCCCTGTGCACAACGGTTCTCTTCTCTCCCCCACAAGGCACAGACCCTGACTAACATCTCAGCATCGAAGTATCAAAGTTCTCAGACACTTCCCTGCTCCTGGATACACTGAATAATGAATATTATCAATGCTGGGGTGAGGGAGGGTGGAAGGGAGAACTGTAAAATTTTGTGTGTGTGTGTTTGTGTGTGTGTGTATGTTGTGTGTGTGTGTGTGTGTGTGTGTGTGTGTGAGAGAGAGAGAGAGAGAGAGAGAGAGAGAGAGAGAGAGAGAGAGAGAGAGACTGATTCCTGGAAGCTGCATTTTCTTTTTTATTGCTTTTAAGGTATGGGGTTCCCAAAAGGACTCCTGGTAAGAGAATAGTAGTAGTTACCTCAATCCTCTGGGCTACCATGCTGAGCACTATGGAGCAAGAGGAAGAGACAGTTGTGCCTTCTGGAGGAGACCCAATTCCTAGCCTGCAGTAGTCTAAGCTTGATAGGGGAGGTATGAATCCCAATGGAATTGGGGACCCAACTTGAGAAGGTACCTGCTGTTCCCCTTGGAGTGCTCCTGTGCCAATAAAGAAGGTGTTATCCCAATTCTGGGTAAAGTGAAGGAGTGGAGGAAGTTAGGAGTGCCGAAGGGAGAAGGTATAAAGTTCAGAGTCAAAAAGATGAGCAGGAGAAGCCCTTAGCCTTGGGTGGCAGGTGTCCTGGTCCCAGCTGAGCACAGAGGCACACAACCCCACACACTGATCCCAGTCGAGAGGCATGTGCTCGTCCATGTGTGCAGGTCTATGCAATCTCACACCCAGCATGGGAACTCTTACTTTTTAAATTTGCTCAAAAGGGAATATATCAAGGAATCCATGAGGAAAAGATTCTCTTGACCCTTTCCTGGTCATCTGGGGGCAGAAAAGCTCAAACTGGAAGCAAAAAGATCAATATTACATCTCAGTCCTCTGAGTTGAAGATGCTAGCACTGCCCTCTGCTACAGTAGAGACAGTGGGTGAGGAAGGTAAAGGAGTAGGGCTTTAGTAGAGTCCTTTTCCTCCAGGGCCTCAGTCTCCCCATCTTCTCATCCCCTAATCCACCCCATGAATTCCTTTTGGCCTCCAACAATCAACCACCCACTTCAGGTCTGGCTTATCTCCAGTCATACCTTTTCTACTTGCTAGTCACCCAATTTAATTTTAAATCGTACCTGTTAAGTTGGCAAATTTAAAAAGGCACATACTGTTGATGTGCAACATGGCATTTTGGTGTTTTAGGCACATACGTGGCAAGTGCTCAGAGCTTTGAGTCATGAAAGACAAAATGCAAAACTCAAATGCTGTCTCCAAGCCAGGACACTGTATGCTTGAAATGGGGCCAGAGCTAGAGGATAGTCACTCCATCCCTCTCTTTTTATTGTGATGCTGCACTGGTCAGGACTGTGGTACCCATTTCCCCAAATCTCATCAATGTGCACATGGCGGAGCGGGGCATGGAGAATGGGAGCTGGTATTTTTCCCTATGATCTTCCCTCCCCATCCCATGAAAGGAGTGTGGATGGTCTTTTCTTCTGTGGAGTCCAAATGGCTCTCTCATCAAAAACACATTTGCATGACAACCGGCATGAAACAGTCCCATTTTCCCTGCTCCTGGCTTTGATGTGGGGAAGGATGTTGAGCCTCAGCCATCTGAAATGCAAGTGAGCTTTTCTTAATTTCTAAGGAGGTATTTAAAAGATTGGTCATCTGAGAAAAGGCACCACAGGAAGGAAGAAGGGAGCCCACCATTTACTGAGTGCTCACTATGCATTTGGTGGTTGGTCTTTGCATTTAGTGAAGTCTGTACAAGCGTCCTGTGCAGAAGGACATCTTGCACCACTCATGCTCAATACAGGGGCTGTTGAGATGGCTCAGCTGGTAAAGACTCTTGCTGTTAAGCTGGATGACCTGAGTTCAATCTCCAGGGCTCATATGGTGGAAGGAGAGAACTAACTTCTGCAAGAAGTCCTTTTGACACATAGGTGCACATGTGTGCATGCACACATACGTTAAGTAGATGAGTATAATAAAATATTTTAAAAAATAGCTACTGTGTTAGGCAGGCAGTGGTGGGACATGGGAATCCCAGCACTTGGGAAGCAGAAGTAGGAGAATCTCTGTGAGTTCGAGTGAGGCCTACAGAGTAAGTTCCAGGGCAGGTATCAAAGCTACACAGAGAAACCCTGTCTCAAAAAAATAAAAATAAAAAAGATACTGTGTCATCAGAAGTGGGAATGGCTACGTCACCACACAGTGGAAGGTAGAAGGACAAGCTCCCTCCATCCCAGCATCAAGCTCTTTTATGAAGTATTGATTCATTGATGAGGGCTCAAGTTTCATGGCCTAAGCACCTCCCCAAGAGTTCTATCTCCCAACTGAGCTACACTGGGAATTAAGAATTCAGAGACATGGATTTTTGGAGGACCCGGAACATCTGAACCACAGCCAATGATAACTGCTTTAATCATTCCAGTTTTGTAGCTAGGCAGTGGAGGAACAGAGAGATTATCTGGCTCCAGCTCACCAGATAGCAAGTGGGGGACTGTAGTTTCCAGTCCGCAGCCCATCCTTTTTTCAGTCCAAAATTAATGCAGGTGCAAGAGCAGAAACAGAAATAGCCTAAAAGCACTTCTTATTGAGTTATCCTAAATTGCCCTGCAATTATTGCCCATCTTTTCCCATCTGCAGGCCTCTCTGCTCTTCTTGCTTGTAACAAGTGAAATACTAGATTCCCTCTTGGGGAGAGTCAATTCTTTTTCCTTCTCTGGAGAAAGGGGATGGGGTAAGGTTTCTCTCTCCTTATCTTTGCCCTTTAGATCTCAAATATGCCTCTTGGGAAAATTTTTTTGTCACACTAAGTGACTTTACAAAATTGGAAGTGTTCAAACAATGTGCTCTGCTCCACAAGGGTCGTTTGGTGGCTCCCTGCAATAGTAAATCTGCAGGTGGGGAGGCATCCTGCTGGGACCAAATCTCCTCACTCCGGAGCCCGCTATTGCCATTGATGCTTCATTTCTCACCTCTGCCTGTGGAGGGATTATGTGAGGAGCAGAGGTGTGTTAGGGGGAGGAGTGCCCAAAATGCCCAGAGGAAAGCACGTTCCTAGAAATAGTTGGAAATTGTGACGGAATTGCCAACATTACATTATTTTGTGTCAATCATGTAAAACTCATGACAATGTCATTGCTGTGTGTGTGTGTGTGTGAGAGAGAGAGAGAGAGAGAGAGAGAGAGAGAGAGAGAGAGAGAGAGAGGGGACAGGAGGTCATCACAATCCTGGAGTTGTAAGAAACAGCCAAGACCAGCTCGCAAGCATGAGTCAGCACCATGGACAGCAGCCCTTCATCCCTGCTTAATGGTGTGTCTACAGCTAGGGTCAGAACTTCCAAACAGCAGGCCTCCTTCTCCTGACCCCGTTTATCTGATCCCTGACTTACCCTATGCCCTAGCTTGGGCATCTCCTGGGGCCATGAACAGCTGTCCCTGCCTTGGCACATTTACAGAACGAACTTGCTGCTTTTAGAACTCGGGCATCCGACATGGAGGGCATCTGGGCTGCTTGGGCCTCCTCCCTCCGGGGTAGGTGACCTTCTTATTTGATGAAGGAGCAGGTGTGTTTCTTTGGCGTTGGCTGGGATTTTTGCTATGACAGGTGGCCTAGAGCCATTGGACACGAAGTCTTGCCCCTGCCCCCACACCCAGGAGACTCTGGCTGCAGGGTAAGAGGAGAAAGATTAAAAACTAAGGCTTATTATAGAAACAGTGCCATAAAACCACAGGCTACAGCGATGCAATAGCTACAGCCATAAACTCAGAACCCACTCATCATAGAATAGGAACTGTTACCCACTAAGCGGCAACATTTATAGACAGGTAACAGGATTATACTTCCACTGTGTTTGGGCAATAACTGGTCCTTTATGAAGCTTTTGCGACTGCTTAATTATAGTGGATGGACAAAGAGGTCTGGGGTGGGGCAAGGTTAGGGTACAAGAAACTGTGGCCAAGGCTGAATTTTATGACCAAAGAAACAAGTGAAGTGGTCTGCATGTTTCAGACTGCCAAACACATGAGCCCTTTCTAGATTAGATAGAGAGAGTAAACCTGGAGATTTAGAAAACACAGTCTGTGAAGGACTCCTTAGGGGTCTCCCTCTCCAACTCTCCAGTGCCTTAATTGACCATGTCATGGTTATGGTCACTGTCAGCTTTCAGAACTCAGCCATGGTCCTGTTTGAAAAAAAAATCAAGTTTAGGTTCTTTGATTCTCTTACACTGGTACCTTGTAGAGCTCCCACACCCTTATCTTTCTAGGTAATGGGAAGAAGTTGATTTGTAGCCCGAACTCTTGGTGCTCTGAGAAACCTGGTAAAGAAAGGAAGTGGCACTGAGACTACCCAGGAGTGTCCCTCACAACTAACGAAGTACCCACCACTCCGAATTATGTGAACAATCGCTCTGCAAAATTTCATGGGACTCCAATGGCATGCCAGGTTCAGGATGCGAGGGCTGTGAAATGCAATAGACACATCTCTTCCTTCAACCTTTCCGGTTTCATATTGAAGTTGCAATGGTAACCAGTGAGTCAGAACATAACAGATCTGTGGCGATCTGCAGCACCCCTAGGGAATAAAGTCACAAACTTACTCAATATTGTGTCTGTATACACTAATGCACAACAGCTCTTGTAACCACCCTGATGGGAACGACGACGACATGACAGACACCAGTCCACCTCCATTTGGCTAACAGACTATAGAAACGGTAATCCCAAGAAGTGTAGGAATTTTCCCAGCAATACAACATAGGGAGGAGGAAAAGGCTGGAGCCCTTGGGCTAGCAAGACAAGAAGTTTGTCTCCTGGGAAGATTTATATTTGTCAAAGGCCCTTTCAGGAGACACTGGAGCCGAGATAACGCGATAGGAAATGCCACGCCTTGACCGGACCTGCTGAGGTGTGCATGGCTCCAGAGCTCTAAACGAAATCTCACATCAATACAGAACTCAGGCCCTCCAGGTAGCCAGTGCCTAAGCAGAGAGGGCTGTAAGCTGAGCAAAGAGATCCCCTCACTTCAGCAATCCAGTGGGTGGAAGGCAGCCTGACTACTGTCATGTAATATAAATTATACATTAACCAGATCCCAGTACCCTACCCAGAGAATGACTGGTCCCTGACACACAGCACAAGTCATATAACCTCCACTCCCTTCCCTCTATCACAGAGCATACGTCACACATTAACTAGGCTTGCTGCTCTGAGCTGCAAGACCTCCCATCCCTGGAGGACTTTATCCCACAGGCCTGAAATTCTACTGCAGATCTATTCCCTTACTCCCATTTCAAGATCCCAGTGCTTCCTTTCTTCCTCTTTTACCTTCTTTCCTTGCCCTCTAGACCCTAAGAACATCAGGAAGACATTTGTGGAGTCACTGGGTCTCTTGGTCTTTAACCCCAGCATGTTTCTTTTCTTTTGCTATTATTGGTTCAATTGACTTGTTGAGAAAAGATGGCCAAGCCTGGTTTGTTAGGGTTGCCAAGGCCCAAACTCTGATGCAAACATAATCCTCTGCTCTAGGTGCTCTTATCACACCCTGCTTCACAGTTGGGGAGATAGAATCACAGGGACGTGAACCAAAAACAGAGAGCCCCCACAGAAGGGCAACATCAGCCCAAGTGACCTGGCTCTGATGTATGTCTTTTCTTGGCAAAATTGTATCCAGACCAATCAGCATCTTTTCCCATCAGGCCTTGCCATTGCCCAATTCAAGCAGGAATCCTGCTGAGTAGGTTTAGCCTGAATCCTACATCCTCAACACAGTGATCAAATATCTTATCTGTCACCATCCTCCTGAGATTAAAGTGTTTGTTCCAGCAAGAGTCCTGAAGGTGAGCCCTCACCTGTGGTGTTTCCTCTGAGTAACCCTCCTGACAGCTGGGCCTCAAGCCACGCTCTGCCTCCACACGATGTTATGACTCCCAGGTTTCCATGTTGTGCTTGGAGTTGAGCCCAGTCCCTATCTCCACCTTAGATCCCACCTCAGGAGTCCTCATAGCCATTTTTATACTCAAAAATAAAGTCAGCTGGTAATTTCCACAAGTAATACCAACAATATTCACACTGACCTTCTCATCCTTGTTCTTAACCACCATCTTACATGGCGTTTCCCATGGTAAGGTTCAAGTCTCTGCTCTGTATTTACCTGCATTGTGACTTTGGATAAGCCATGTCTTATTATATGTCTAGGACTCAGTTTCTCTCACTGACAAATAGCAGCAATAGTAACCTTGTGTCCATCTGCAGCTTGGCCGCTTACAAAGAGCCTTGTCAGGCAGCATCCCGTCTCATGCCCATGTCTCTCTTTGAAGAAGATGCAGTCTTGATTTTACCTATGAAGAAATGCAGAGCTCAGAATCTGGACAAGGTTACGTACACAGGGCACGCTGGAACTGGAATAAGGTCTGTCATTAACTCCTTTCCCAGAGTCCTACAGGCATGAATTGGAATCCTAAGGGCACCCAACTGAGATCTACCTGCTTTTGTGTCCCAGAACAATGAACTGGACCAGGGACACAGGTGGTAGAAATAGAGGCAGTTTATTAAGAAGTACAACACGCCCAGTACCTCCCTATGGGTGTTGTTGGTCAGGGAGGCCCCAGAAGTTTCCCACAATGAAGCAGACTGTTGCCCACAAGAACAACTGGTGAGTCTCTGTCTCTGTCTCTGTCTCCTTTCATCTCCTGATGAAGGTTTATTCAGGAGGAGCAACGGACAGAAATCTCAAGGTTCAAATCAGGAGCAGAAGGAGAGAGAGCTTGAGCAAGGAACTCAGGACCGCGAGGGGTGCACTCACACACTGAGACAAGGGGGATGTTCTATCGGGAACTCACCAAGGCCAGCTGGCCTGGATCTGAAGAAGCCTGGGATAAAACCGGACTCGCTGAACATAGTGGACAAGGAGGACTACTGAGAACTCAAGAACAATGGCAATGGGTTTTTTGATCCTATTGCACGTACTGGCTTTGTAGGAGCCTAGGCAGTTTGGATGCTCACCTTACTAGATCTGGATGGAGGTGGGTTGTCCTTGGACTTCCCACAGGGCAGGGAACCCTGATTGCTCTTTGGGCTGACGAGGAAGGGGGACTTGATCGGGGGAGGGGGAGGGAAACGGGAGGCGGTGGCAGGGAAGAGACAGAAATCTTTAATAAATAAATAAGTTAAAAAAAAAGAACAACTGGTGAAACCCTGTGGCTGAAGATGTCACACACACCTTGGTTTCAGGGAATAGGGAAACCAAGCTGTACCTGAGCTGGAAGCTTTCCCCCTGCTGAAGAGCTTTCATAAAGCCAGCACACGCTATGTAGGTCACGAGGGGAGAGAAGCCATCAACAATCTTACCCAGTTACAAAATCTGTGAGTGACACTATCAACCTGTCAGGCACGGCGTGTCCACTAGGTCAGTAGTCATGACTATTACAGAGCTAGCCAGTTGTCTTCGGATAGGATTTGGGACTTGTCCCACAGGAAGGAATTCATACCCGATTTTCTCTACTCGGGTCAAAACCCCAAAGTTGAGATCATAGCCTCCCTCCCCTGGGGTGAGACTATTACCATTGTTTTGCTAAACGAATACATTGCCAAACTGTCTTGGAAATATTTAGATTTACACCCACAGATTAGTGCTGCTCTCGGCCTTGGCTGGCAGAGCTCCTGTTTGCACTGGACAGTGGTTAATGCAGAAACACACAACTAGTCAAAGTGTGGGGACCAAGTGACGGCTGAGCATGCACAGCTCTAGACGGACACCGATATCACCCTTCCGAGGCTCCGAGGAACATTGTAGAAGAGGAGATGGGAAGGATGCATGCACTAGGATGCAGAGGACTGCTGGGGAATGCTGGCATGTTGGACTCATAACCACAGCAGCTGTGGTTAGCTATACAAGACGGACAAGAACCAAGACTTCGCCCATCAGGAATTCTCTCAATAGTGAAAGAAGGGCTTATAAGGCCCCAGGCCTCTCTGGGAAGCTACTGGTGGTTAATGGCTCCTGGGGTACAGGGAATCATTTTCTTCAGCAGTGTAATGGTTGTTTAAGTTACCCATGCTCCAGTGAGTAAACCCCTCCCAACGCTCATGTAAGCAGCCCTACCAGACTTAATGAGTCATAAAAAAAACCAACGTCAAATCCCGAACAAACAAACCAAAAAGTTGTGGGCCTGGGGGGGGGGCTTGTTGCAAAGAAGGAGGTCAGTGGGAGTGGGAGGGGCTCAGGGAGGTTAATGGGAGCTGGAAACAGAGGGAATACATTGTATGCACATGAAGGTTGTCAGAGAATGTTCCATCTAAACAAATGAAATCCCTTGTATATGCAGGAGTAGAAGGAGCCCATTGACCTGCATAGCCCCTGGGTACCCAGTGCTCTGCTTCGACTAGCACTGACTCATAGGCGACTTCCTTCCTCCTCTCCGTGTGACTGTACGGAAAGATATTCTTTATTTCAATTTTTAATTAATTTATTTTTAGTTAAGACTCTTTTCAAATAAAATGTTAAGTCTGTTATTTAAAAAAGAGGGAACAAAATGAACACCCCAAGCTTGAATGCTGGCCCCAGAGTGTGGGGGGGGAAGCAAGCTCTTGGAGGCTGGAGAAGCAAGGCACTTTGTAGGTAATTTGCATAGCGCCTGTCTTCTTTAGTAGTTGGAGATGAGGGGTTCAGCTTTTTCTCTTGCCTGTCGCCCTAAAGGGGAGGAGTTTCAGGCTTCCAGTCTTCCCCTCCACCCCCGGCCCTGCATTGGTTTCTTTCATATCTCAGTGCCTCTTCCTCCCTTTCCCTCCCTCTCCAGCTTCACTGCTAGCCCATACCTGTGCTGGGAAACGAAGAGCCCATGGCAGCAGTGCGCTCGCTCGTACTGTGAGGCCATCACGATCCAGCGGTGCAGACAGCCACACCTCAACGGGCACCTGGGTGGATGAAGGGATAGTTTACAACTCCTTGCCTCTCCCAAGGCTCATGGGAAGAGGACAACCCCAGACCACCTCTTAATACAGACTTCCTTTAGAAACAGCCATGCAACCGCCTCTCGCCCTTCCCTACCCCAGCCCGAGGAGTCCTTTTCCCTTGCTCTTTCATCTTTTTCTAGTTCCTACCCTGGGGAAAGCCAGAGCATCTCCGAGCTGAGGCTCAACCCCCAGAGGGGCCAAAGGAGAAAGGGCAAAAATATAAAACAAAGATTATGCAAAAGAATTATCCCGCGTGTTTCTCCCATCTCCCTCATCTCCCCGGGTAAATTACCCTATTATTCTGCTCCCTTAGGACTCCCGATCGTCCTTATTTCTTCTTTTGAGCTAAAGTCATTCATGCAGAAAATTAGTTCTTTGCTTCGAAATAGCTCTGATTGTAGCCGTTGCTGCCACCAGCAGCAGCACCACCATGTCCCCGGGACAGTTTCCAAAAAACTACGGATAAAGGAAAAAAAAAGAAAGGAGTAATAAAAGCTCCCAATACCACCCCCCATTCAATTCGCAGGCACAGAGAAACATGGGGTGCCCATTTCCTGGGAAATAATTTCTTCGAAAGGCAAATTGGGTACTGAGAGGGGATGCAGATAGAGACCTAACCCAGAAACAGCTCTGGATGGGACAGGGACAAATGGCCACCATAGCCATGCACTGACATACTGTTCTCTCCTCTCAGATGCAGGCCTTGCTTCAACTTGAGTCACCAATGAAGCAGAATGGCAAAGTGGGTAAGAGGCCACTTTCTAGCTGGTGGTGTTGGCAAGGGTCTTAGAAGTTCTGCATCCCTAAGATTGCATCAGACAAATACCTCACCCCGTGCTCAGGGACTCAGGGGCTTCCTCAGCCTCTCCTCTCAGACATCCAGTAGGCAAGCCAAATTTAGAATGTCTGTCTTGATGTTGTTTCCCTTTTATACTGTGCTCATTCCACAGTCTTCCCCAACTCTGTAAATGCCAGGCTAAAATGCTCTGTGGCTTTGACTCCACCCCTTCACTGACACTTCCTTCACTGGAGCTAATTGACTTTCTTTACAAATTCCATAATGTTATGGCCTTTTCCCAGCCCACTGTTGCAGCGTGAACCCAGTCAACCATCACTGCTCACCTGGTAGATTCTGAAGTCGTCTAACTAGCTTCCATATTGCTTTCCTTGTCTCTAGCAAATTTTTAGAAAATGTTTGTTTAAGACAGGGTCAAACTGTGCAGTCCTGGCTAGCCTTGAATTCACTATGTAACCTGGCTAGGCTTACACTCATGATGCTCCTGCCTCAGCCTCCTAAGTGTTGGGTTCGAGCAGAAGGTTCTTTTTTAAAAAATTTAAATATTATTTATTTCTCTCTCTCTCTCTCTCTCTCTCTCTCTCTCTCTCTCTCTCTCTCTCTCTCTCTCTGTATGCCATATGTGTGCAGGTGCCCAGGGAGGCCAGAAGAGGCTATTTTATACCCTAGAGCCAGAGTTACATGTGGTTGTGAGCTACTCAGTATGGGTTCTGGGACCTGAACTCGAGTACGCCGGAAGAGCAGCAAGTGCTCCTAATGCCCTCAGTCCCACAAAGTGGCTCTTGAAGAACATAAATTACTGTCCCTCAGTTGTAGATGGAGACTGCTCGTTTGTTCCCAATCACCCAAAATCTGAATAACCAATCACACAGAAATTGTATTAAATTACAACACTGCTTGGCCTATTAGCTCAGACTCCTTGTTAACTAACTCTTACATCTTAAATTAACCCATTTCTATTAATCTGTGTATTGGCACGAGGCTGTGGCTTACTGGTAAGGGTCTGCCAGGCATCTTTCTCCTTCGGTGATTACATGGTGTCTCCTCTGACAGCTACATGGTGTCTCCCTGACTCCCTACTTTCTTTCTATGTCTCTGTTTGGATTTCCTGTCTGGCTTTACTCTACTAAGACATTGGTTTAAACAGCTTCTTTAATAACCAATGGTAATAAAACATATTCATAGCATACATAGGGGAATCCCACATCACTCAATGGCTTCTATATGACTTGCAGCAACAGTCCAGGCCCTAAGCACTCTACTGCCCTTCCCTGGTGGCCATCATCAATCTCTGCTTTGAGGGATCTGCTTAACTATTGTTTGTCAGTTGAAGTGGAAGAATCAACTGTGAGTAAGAAGAGACCTGCATCATTGAGATGAAATCTTCTGGAAGTGTTTTCTTGGGATCAGCACACAGAAGCTGTGATACAGAGGGGGTCAAGGATATATCTGTACTTGTTTTGGAGGCATGAAGGGGTCATGGAGAGCCACTGAGGCTTAGTACCTAGGAAGACCAGAAGAGGTCACTGGTGAAGGTGAGCCTCATTCTAATAGAAACCCCAGGATTGGAGAGAAGTTGAGACTTGGCACCATGTGCCAGGGTTAGAGTCCCCAAAGAAAGCCCAGGAGAGATTATTTGTGAATATGCAGCTAACTTGCAGTGGAGACCCCAGCACTTTGGAGATACCATTACATGGGAAGTCCACCAAGGACAGCAGCAGATACAGAACCAAGCCAATCTGAGCCTAGAAAAGCTGATGCGTTGCAGAGGGCAAAACTGAAGAAGCACGGCCTCTGGGGCCCAGAAGATAGTGAGTCCCAGACAACAGATGCTGAATTAATGGTATTGCTGGAATTTGATTTTGCTTAGCTTCAATTATGACTGTGCCCTGATACTTCCCTCTTGGAGTAAGAAAGAATATCACTTTGTTTTTGTCTTGTTTTGCTTTTTTTTTTTTTTTTTTGGTTTGTTTTTGCTTTTGTATTTTTTAGGAGCCCACACTTGGGAGATTTTGGACATTTTAGAGAGGCTTTGCACATTGAAAGAGACCTTGGATGTTTTAAAGAGACTGAACTCTTTAAAGTATTTTAATTTGTAAAGACTACGGAAATTTCAAAAGTTGGAGATGGAAATTTCAGAAGTTTTATACTGAGGTATTGACATTAATATGAGACTTTGGAGATAAACAAGGAAGGAAAGATTATGGCTTAATAGTAATATGTTGGTTTGCCGAGTTGAAAAGTACTCAATTGTCCTGGTTAGTTACTTGTCAGCTTGACAGAAATTATAGTCATTTTAGGAAGAAGGGACTTCAATTGAAAAAAAAAATGATCCCACAAGATTGCCTGTAGGTTTGGTAAGTCCTTCTGTATATGTGCTGCTTTTATTGGTTAATTAATAAAGAACCTGTCTTGGCCTGTGATAGGGTAGAGTAGAGCTAGGTGGGAAAACTAAACTGAATGCTGGGAGAAAGAAGGTGGAGTCAAAGAGATACCATGTAGCCGCCAGAGGGGAAAGATATAAGCTGCCAGCTGGAACCTTGATGGTAGGTCACGACCCTCATGGTAAAATATAAATTAATAGAAATGGGTTAAATTAAGATGTAAGAGATAGCCATAAGAAGCTAGAACGAATAGGTCAAGCAATGATTTAATTAATACAGTTTCTGAGTGATTATTTCGGGTCTGAGCAGCTGGGAATGAATGAGCAGCCTCCTACAACAGCCTTTGTACAAGCTTGCAGGGGCATTTTCCTGATTAATAATTGATGTGGAAGGACCCAGCTCACTGTGTACAGTGGCACTCCTTGGCAGGTACTCCTGAGTTGTACAAGAAAGCAGGCTAAGCAAGTCATGAAGAGTAGGCAGCACTCCTCCATGGTATCAGCTTCAATGCCTTATTCCAGGTTCCTGCCTTGAGTTTTCCTGTTCTGATTTTCCTCAGTCATGGAATGTGACCTGAAAGCTGTAAGATGAAATAAACTCCTTCCAGTTCTTCTGGTCATGGTCTTTATCACAGAAGTAGAAACCTAACTAGGACACCAATCCTAAGACTGAACAAGGTCCGTTGGTAGAAAGGTTCTTCAGCAACTCCCAAAGCCTCTTACAATGACTGATGTCAATGCACATTTGCCTTCTACATGCCTCATATGGTGCCTGCTCATGACTCTCCGTTACTCACAGTTGTGGGTCTAAACTAAAGCTGAAAGAATATTGAAGTATCTTGTTTAAAGTGCAGGTTAGCAGCAGTAAAAAACAATGACTTCTTGAATTTTGCATGCAAATGGACGGAAATAGAAAACACTATCCTGAATGAGGTAAGCCAGACCCAAAAAGAGGAACATGGGATGTACTCACTCATATTTGGTTTCTAGCCATAAATAAAGGACATTGAGCCTATAATTCGCGATCCTAGAGAAGCTAAATAAGAAGGTGAACCCAAAGAAAGACATATAGTCATCCTCCTGGAGATTAACTTTCATTGGGCAATGAAAGCAGACAGAGACAGAGACCCAAATTGGAACACCGGACTGAAATCCAAAGGTCCAAATCAGGAGCAGAAGGAGAGAGAGCACGAGCAAGGAACTCAGGACCGCGAGGGGTGCACCCACATACTGAGACATTGGGGATGATCTATCGGGAACTCAACAAGACCAGCTGGACTGGGCCTGAAAAAGCATGGGATAAAACCGGTCTCGCTGAACATAGCGGACAATGAGGACTTCTGAGAAGTCAAGAACAAGGACACTGGGTTTTGATCCTACTGCACGTATTGGCTTTGTAGGAGCCTAGGCAGTTTGGATGCTCACCTTACTAGTCCTGGAAGGAGGTGGGAGGTCCTTGGAATTCCCACAAGGCTGGGAACCCGGACTGCTGTTCGGGCTGATGAGGAAGGGGGACTTGATTGGGGGAGGGGGAGGGATATAGGAGGCGGTGGAGGGGAGGAGGCAGAAATCTTAAATAAATAAATAAATAAATAAATAAATGGGAAAAAAAAGAAACAAACAAAAAAAAAATAAAGTGCGGAGTAGGGGACAATCTCCAGAGATTAAGATTGGTCAGCAGCATAATGGTCTTTTAAATGAAAGCCCCACAGGAGTCTGACATGGTAGTCATAGATCACATGTTTGCTACATGAAAATAACATACATATGACAGCATCTGTGGTAATATGGCTATGATTATTTAAAGCGCTTACAGGGTTGACTTTTTGCTTATCTTCATAATGGAGGATTTGGGGCCAGAAACAAGTCTGGTAACTGGAGTTTGATGCTCCACGACAGTGTAGGGAGAAAATTTATTCTCAAAGTTGTCCTCTGACTTCCATACATACACACAGATTACATAATGCACAAAATAAACAAAAGGCATGTAATTTTAAAAAAGGGGAAAAATCTAGAAGTAAAACACACACACACCAACAAAAACATGGTGGGAAAGGGGTCAGAATAGAGGCCAGTGTACACATGAGCTTTATTGTCCCGACAGTGTCATAGATCAGGAATGCTGAGTAGGGTTAGATGCTCATTTGGGGAGCTGATATTTGAAAAGTGTAGCTTCTTCACAGCCCAATAGATGTGCATGGCACAGTGTCCATCATGGACAGTCAGGCTTAGTCTTTCCATCCTGGGTTCCCCACAGTGTGTAGACTTCATCACAGAAAATCAGGTTAGTCAGCTACTCAAACCATTTCTCTCAACCTCTGGAGGTCGATTAGTGGACGTGGTAACATTGGCTTTGTTCACTTTAAAGAGTCCAGAAGAATTCCTACTTTCTGATCCTTTTGGTCTATCTTTTTGTCTCCACATTGGGCATTGTAATAATTATTATTACCAATAAGAAATGAATGATTTTATTTGTATTTGTTCTCTTTTTTAAAAGCATCATCATCATCGTCATCATCATCATCATTATTCTGTGGCAGGTATATGGGCATGCCTATGCTATGACATGAGTACAGAGGTCAGAGGACAGCTTTGTGGGGTCAGTTCTATCCTTCTACCTTTACGTGGGTCCCAGAGACAGAATTCAGATGGTCATATTTGCATGGCAAATGCCTTTATCTGTTAAGTTGTCTTGTCAGCCTTTATTTTGATTATTTTGAGAAAGAGTCTTGCTATGTAGCTCAGGCTGGCTTGAACTTAGGCAGCTAACTCTCAAGTCTCCCGAGTGCTGGATTTCAGGTGCCCATCCATGCCTGGGTTGTACCAGTTCTTTAATAACCATCCTGCTGTTGCGTGCAGTCAGACCCTCCTTAGGGACACCAGCTCACAAATAATGACATGAAGACTTACTACAAATTAGGAAAGTTTGACCTTGGCTTAGGTGTTTTCCAGACTAGCTCTTATAACTCATTAACCTGTTTATATTAGTATATGTTCTGCATGTGGCTCAGTTACCTTTCCTCTGTACCTGAGGTCCGAGTTCTTCAGTGTCTTGCTGGCATCTCCCTGCCTCTTTCTTCCCAGAGTTCCTCTCTCTCCCTGGAAATCCCACTTATTTACTTCTTCCTAGTGATTGGCCATCCAGTTCTTCATTAAACCAATCAGAAGATGCCTTAGGCAGAGACATGTCTTTACAGTGTACAAAAATATTATCCCACAACAGTTGTGTCTGTAATCTCATTTTCCTTTTTTTTTTTCTGAAGTGTTTTTTAGAAGTTCATTTAGTGAAGTTCTGTTAGTGAGTAATTTTTTCAAATTTTGAGTCCTGTAAAAATAGTTTTTCATATTTGTTCCTGAAAGACAGTTTTGTAGAGTATACACTTTTGGGTTGATAGTGATTTTTCTTAGGGCTCTGTCATTTTTTCTGATGTCCTAAAATTTAACAATATATGTAAATATTCTGTACTTTACAACAATGTATTTAATGTACATTTCTAAAATATCCTACATGTTACTTACTGTACTATTTCAAATGTTGCTTTTCTATTATTCATGGAAAATATTCATTCATCTTTATTTCTTATCTTTAAGTTTTTAAATTAATTTTCTTTTGCTTCTAATTAAATGTATGCTGAATATTTTGACTTTCTTTATCATACATCTTAACTTTTCATTATTTTACATTATTTTATCTCTAAATAATTTCCTCAGGTTGACCTTGTAATCAACCAAATTCTCTCCTCAACTATGTCTAATTTATTATATCCCTTCATTTCTAGAAGTGCTATTTGGATTTTTCAATAATCATTTATGATAATTCGTATGGTCTCTTACTGATAGTTCATTTAAATTTCTCAAATTTCTTTGAATATTATATAGAAATTTTAATCTACTAAAGAAAACGTAAAAATCTCTGACTTTATGAGTTTACATCCAGCAGGTAGTTTCAATATTGGAAATCTTTGCAAACCTGTACTTATTGTTGGTTTCTTCTAGGTTTTCATTTGCAGTTGTTTTTACTATAGCTAAAATTCTTGATTGTGAGTTCATGTCTGGTTGCACACAATCTAGGGGAGTGTATGGGACCTAGATTTAAAGGTATTTTTCTTGGCTTTGCTTCCTTCGGGAGTCAGGGAAATGCTGCTCTATTGAAAAAAGTATTTGTTGTGGATTGCTTCTGTTAACAATACTTCTACTTACCTTAAATATTGTTATTGTGATAAACGCAGTTGCTGTGATAAAAGCTTAAATACTCAATTCCAGACACTCCTAGTGTATAATTAATTCAGTGTTATTAATTACATGCACACAATGTTACATAACTATCACTATTTATTTTATAACTTTCTTTTTGACAAGACCTCATGTAACCCAGGCTGCCTTCAAACTTGTCATGCAGCTGATGCTGATCTTGAACTTACTCTCTCTTCCCCCCCCCCGCCGTGTGTGTGTGTGTGTGTGTGTGTGTGTGTGTGTGTACACAGGTGCCACGGCATGTATGGAAAACTTAGTACTCATCTCCTAGCTTGTTTGAGACAGGCTCTCTAGTACACTGTTGCTCACAGTAGGACAGCTGGCCTGGGAGCTTTTGTGCGTTCTCTTCTGCCCACCTCCCACCTCCTGGTAGGGGTGCTGAGATGAAAGATGCTGAACCACTGCATCCAGATTTATGTGGGTTCTCGCAATCTGAACTCAGTTCATCCAGTTTTCACAGCAGGAGCCTTACCCATGAGCCATCTCCCTAGCCCAGCCTTGAACTGGTCCTTGTGCCTCCAACCTGCTGAGTGCTGGAACTACAGCTGTGTGCCAACCACGCCTGGTTTGTGCAGTGCCGGGGATCAAATCCAAGGCTTTGTACATACTCAAAAACTGAGTTACCCCCCTGGCCCATTTATCAAAACTTTTTTCTCACCCCAAACAGAAAATCTGTTAGCATTAAGCAATAACTCCTCATTCTCCAGCCCTCTAAACCACTCTTGTCTCCTCATCTTTATACATTCAGGCTATTTCACACGAATGAAAACATATAGTAAAATGTCCTCTGTGTCTTCCTTGTTTCACTCAGTATAATGTTTCCGAGGTCCAGCCATACTGAGCATGTGTCAGAACTTCCTTCCTTTGTATGGTTGAACAGCATTCCCTGGTTGAACAGACAGCATTTTCTTTATCAGTTTGTGTACTGACAGCCTCTGGTTGCTTCTCCCTTCTGGCTGTTGTGAATGTGCCTGCTATAAACACTGAAATACGGTTGTCTATGTGACCCTACTTTCAACTCTTTTGGGAGTGGGGTTCAGTGTCGTGTGTAATCCCATGTTTAGTGTGTTCAGGAGCCCACATACTGTTCTTCAGAGTCTGCCCTGTTTTACACGGCCCCCAGCAATGAACTAAAGCTCTCATTTTCCCATCTTTCTGCCAGCGTTTGGTATTTTGTATTATTGTTACTAATATTGCCATGATGATGGGCATGAGGTGGTGTCTCATCAGCTCCGACTTGTGTTTCCTCAGGTTGATGACAGTGAGCGGCTTTTCTTGGGCTTACTGTCTATTTGCAGTTTCTTTGAAGAAAACTATTTTGTCTGTTTTAATTAGCTTGTCTTTTTTGTTGGTTGTAGAAATTCTTTATTTGTATTTTGGATATCAAATCACCATCAAAGAAATCTGCACATGCTTTCTCACACTCTACCTAGGTCCTCTTTTTTCTTTATTGATAATGTCTTTCTATATACAAATGTGCTTCATTTTGAGAAATCCGATGTCTCTACTCTTTCTTGTGTGTTCCTGCTTTTGATACCTCATCTGTGAATCCAGGGGAACCCCAAGGTCATGGAAAACCTCCCCATGTTTTCTAGTCAGAGGTTTAGACTTTTAGTGTTTGTATTTCAACCCACTTTGCCCTAATCTAAGCATTAGCTAGGAGGCAGGAGTTCCGCACCACATGTCTGCACATAGCAATCCAGTTGAAGAGACCCTCTGTCTCCATTGAAAAGACCTGGAACCTTGTCATGAATCTTTTAACCATAGTCAGCATGTTTATGCCTGGACTTTCAGCTCAACACCCTTGGTCTGTATCAGGGATTCTCAAACTTCCTAATGCTGCAACACTTTAATACAACCCCTCAAATTGTGGTGACCCCAACCATAAAATTATTTGGTTGCTAACTTCATAACTGTAATTTTGCTACTGTGGTGAATTATAATGAAGTATCTTTTCTGCAGGATATCTGATATGTGACTCCCAGAGGGGTCACGACCCACAGAGAACCACCTGTCTATGTTGCTATTATTTTTACACTAGTCCACCTTTGCTTGGATCCCTGTAACTTTGCAGGAGAGATTATTTTGATTATTAAAAATCTCTTGTGATTCCACACAAATTGGGGGATTTGCTATTCCGTTTCTGCCCTCAAAATTAGAATTTTGATACAGATTGCTATCGATAACTGATCTCCCTGTTCATGGACATGAGTGTCTTTCCGCTGGTCTAGATGAGCTTTAACTTTTTTCAGCAGTGTTTTGTAGTTTTCAGTGCACACATCTTTTCCGCCTTCTTGGTTAAATGCAGTCATAGGTAGTCTATTCTTTCAGACCCTTGTGAACAGGGCTGCTTTCTCAAGATTCCCTGCTGTCACTGCAGGTGGAGAAAAACAGAACGGATTGTTTCTGCAGGATCCCTCCTCCCCTTTGAGACAGGGCCTCACTTTACTGTGCAGGCTAGCCTTACACTGACCATGCAGCCCAGGCTAACCTTAAACTTGGCCGTGATTTCCCTCCTGAGTGCTGAGATTATAAGCATTCACTACCATGGTCACTGCTCGTCCTGCATTTTTGTTTAATTTTTAAAACCCAGAAGTCCTCATTGTCCGCTATGTTCAGCGAGACCGGTTTTAACCCAGGCTTTTTCAGACCCAGGCCAGCTGGCCTTGGTGAGTTTCCGATAGGACATCCCCATTGTCTCAGTGTGTGGGTGCCCCCCTCGCGGTCCTGAGTTCCTTGCTCGTGCTCTCTCTCCTTGTGCTCCTGATTTGGACCTTGAGGTTTCAGTCCGGTGCTCCAATGTGGGTCTCTGTCTCTGTCTCCTTTCATCTCCTGATGAAGGTTAATATTCAGGAGGATGCCTATAGGTTTTTCTTTGGGTTCTCCTTCTTATTTAGCTTCTCTAAGAACCCGAATTATAGGCTCAATGTCCTTTATTTATGGCTAGAAACCAAATATGAGTGAGTACATCCCATGTTCCTCTTTTTGGGTCTGGCTTACCTCACTCAGGAATGGCAATGGGTTTTTGATCCTACTGCACCTATTGGTTTTGTGGTAGCCTAGGCAGTTTGGATGCTCACCTTAATAGACCTGGATGGAGGTGGGTGGTCCTTGGACTTCCCACAGGGCAGGGAACCCTGATTGCTCTTTGGGCTGACAAGGGAGGGGGACTTGATTGGGGGAGGGGGAGGGAAAGGGGAAGTGGCGGTGGGGAAGAGACAGAAATCTTTAATTAATTAATAAAGAAATAAATAAAAAAATTTTAAAACCCAGCATTAGTAGCTTCTTGGAGATTCTTTTTCATCTCTGTAACTGGGGTCACGTCATTTATTGGCAGCTGTTATCTGGCCTCCCACTTTCCAGCTTGGATACTTTTAGTGGTATTTCTTGTCTAATTGTTCTTGTGGCGGGTGGGATTCTAAAGGGCTGACGTGAAGGAAGAGAGGAGACATCTCTGTCTCAGTCCTTTTTTTCTTCAGTGCTAAACTCCTCACCTTCGACTCATGCATTTGAAAGATAGGGGTGGGGTGTGTATTATTTCCTAATTTTCCCTCACATTTTTCCCAGCATGCACTTACCTCTCTTTTTGTCACCTTTAGCAAGGGGATTTCCAGTAACCTGAGCTGCTCTCACTGGACTCCAGTCTGCAAAGTGTCAACCCTGATTGATGTGTCAAAAGCTCTGATGTAGAAGAGGGGATATTGGCTTTATGGCTTGGCAGGCCACCGCCGTGGCCACTGCGCCCAGAATAAGACAGGCAGCTGTGGTATAGCAACAGACTGTGCATGTCAGAGAGAATGCGAGGTGCTAGTGGGGCACGGGAGCTCTAAGAAGCCGGCTGGAAGCGGGGAGAGAAATACATCTCACATCCCCTACTGAAACCCAGTGGGTTTGATTTCTCAGCCTGGTACCATCATGTGCATGATCAGGCAATGTTTGAAATGCGTCATCAGTTGCTAGGGAACTTACTCTTGTGAGCACAGTCATACTTTAAGCGGGAGCTGGGGATCACATTGTGGAGGTGTTCTAGGCGACTCTTGGGCTTGACATCCTTGTCCCCTACCCACGCTTCTACACACAATTCTCTCCCCTTTCCCCAGATCTCCTCTCCCAGGTAGACTTTCTAGGTAGCCGAGCAGTAGCTCAGGCATCCCGTTCCCAGCATGTCAACACGATCCCCCATTTCCTGTTATTGGGGCATAGCCCACCCTAGGTTTGCTTGGTCCGGAAATGTGAAAACAGCCCCATGCCTGTCCGCCCAGTGGGCTACTGAGTCCCGTAACCTCCTCTCAACACCTTGTTGCCCTACAGTTGCAAAGGGGGTTGTCAGTTAAACTGTCTTCACATCAGGGCGTGCCAAGTCTCATTCCCCACAGGGAATTAACGACGTCTTCCTGGCTCCATGTGAAACCCGAGTGAGCAAGCGTCAGCTCCTCTGGATGACTGAAGCCAGAGCGTTCCTATTTGGATCCTGTCAATCACTTCTCTCTAACTCTCTGCTCAGTCTGCAATCCCAAGTGAGAGTCTTGGGGAAATGCAGATAAGCTAATGACAGCCTGCTAAGGAGCCCTACCATGAGCAGGACACATTTAGGGGACCTAGTGATGGTGGAGGTGGTCCTGCATCACTAAGGAACATCTGAGCTGTGGAAAGAGGTATAGATAGTCTTTCTGTCCTAAGAGGACTTGAGGTCCTGCTGCAGAGGGCTCCTCACCTGATGTGGAAGACCTCATCCTTGCCCTATGAGGAACTCTGGTCTGATGGAGAGATACCTTCCTCCAGGAGATGCAGGATAGGAAGGGACATCTTGTCCCCAGATGTCCTATTGGACAAGGAGTTCAGGCTGACTCGAGTGACTTGAGGGACAGCCCTAGGGAACATGACATAGGCTTTCCAGCATGGAATGGCAACAAAGTCCCAGCTGGGTGCTGTTGCCCTGAACAATCCTGGTCAACTTCCTTTCACCCCCACTTAGAGTCGTCCTCCACCGCACCCCGTATCTTTGACTGGCTCTGCTCTCCCTCTCTCCTCACTTTCCTTTCTCCAAAGTTTATTGTGGTATTTCTAAACACTTGGGACAACTCAAAGCATCGCCTGGATAGCTGTCAACATTTTCATTATCATCTTCACCAAGAAAAGCCCATGGATGGATCTGTCGTTAAACCTTACTTTGGGCATATATCAGACACAAACCAGAATGATCTTGTCCCATAAAGGAATGCATGAACAAAATGAAAGCAGCCCTGCAAGGCAAGTATTTTTACAAATAGGGCTGTGCCAAGACTCAGACTGGCTCAGCAAGCATGCTGGAGCTTGGGACATAGGTGGATACCGTCTCACTCCATTGGCAAAAGCTCAAGTTCACAACCTGACACTGATTGGCTACTAGGTGCACAGGATAAAGCTAAGGTTCCAGGACTCAGTCCCTGTGGGGCTAATTTTGCTAATGAAACAAAACAAACAGCGACAATGACAAACATTTCTCACAGCATGTCAGATAGTATTCTTTGCTCCAGACACTTCAGTGTGTGTGTCGTTTAACAAAGCTCACATTGTGGATCTGTGTGTGCCTTAGGATGGGACAAGGGGGCGGGGTACATACTAGTGAGAGAGCAAGATGCTCAAGTCTTAAGTATGTCACACATATCCCTGTGCCTCTCTTGTCACTGCTGTCATCTTGCAGAAGCACCACAGATACCATTTGGGGGAAAAAAAAAACCAGAAAAACAGGAGAGACAGCCCAGTTAGTAAAGACACCTGCTGCCAAGCCTGTTGACCCGAGTTTGATCCCCCAGGACCCACACAGTGGGAGGAGAGAACCAACCCCAGCAAGATGTCCTCTGACCTCCACACAAGGGCCACAGTATGTATTCACTCCACATTATACACACACCCTACACACCACACACACACGCGCGTGCGCGCGTGCACACACACCACACACACACTAAAAATGCACAAATTTAAAACTATAGAAACAATCCTTCCCGAATTTCACACAGTCTGAACTCATGATTTTGAGACTCACCCATGTCACAAGTCAGTCCCTTTGTACCACTGAGCAACAGTCACCATTCCCCTCCCCCATTCTTCTGCTTGTGGACAGCTGTTTTGGGGGACTTTCCAACAGGGGCTGCTGTGTGGTTCTGTGTTCTCCTTTCTGCTGGGTCATCGGTTAGGTAGAGGTGAGCATTCATGCCATACGTACTGTGAGGTGGGTGTCAGTGTCTCCTCCTCTCCATCGAACTGTCTGTGCTTTGTTATCACACTGGAAAAGTTCTTCCCATGTTTCCAACCCAAGCCCCGAACAGGCACATTTTGCAATATGTTTCTTTCCAGTGAGACTCTGCTCACTGTAACTGTTTTTGATGAACAGACGTTTTGCATTTTTATGAAGTCTAAATGACCTCCTTTTCTTTTATAATGATCATTTTATTACATTTCATTTGCTTATGCATGCACACATACTTATGCATGCGCGCTGTGTGTGAGCGCGTGCACATCAGTCAATCTGATGGTAGCCCTAGTTCTACCAGGTTGGAAAAAAAAAAAAAAAACCTAACTTGCTCAAGAGGACCTTTTCTTTCTTTTTCCAATTTTGTTTTCATGATGAACTTGTGGGAGTTGGTTCTCTCTTTCTACCATGCGGGTATCAGGATGGATCATCAGGCTTGGTGGCAGGGGTCTTTACCCACTCAGCCATCTCCAGCCTATAACGGTCAGGTTTTGCCTTTTATTGAAGAAAGCTTGCTTATTGGCAGAAGGTAAGACTCTTGTTTTATTCTAAAATCATTACATTTTGCCTTGTGCGTCTGACCTCACGATTCATCTCGCAGTAGGTTTTATGCATCGTGCTGGATGGGATTCCAGTTTGTGTTTTCCCACGTGAGTAGCCAGTCGTCTCAGCCACTTTTGTGGAAGAGTTGCTCTACCCACAGAACCACCTTGGTCTCTCACTGAAAATCGAAATGCCGTGTCCACACAGGTCTCCCCAAATCTCTGTTTTCTATAATTCGATTGTCTGGCCATTCATTATCCCCTGTCTTGGTGCTGTCCTTGCTTTTCATCAAGCCTTGAAATTAAGTCATGTAGGTCCTTCCACTCTGTTCTTCTTTGCCAAAATTGCCTTGGATAGTTCAGATTCTGTATTTTCATATACATTTTAGAATAAGCTAATCAATTTTGACCAACAAGGGCTGCTAGAAATTGAGATTGTATTGAATCTATAAAATCAAAAAGAAATTTATAGATTGTAGAGAATCAACACTTTAACAGTGTCAATCTTGCTAATATATGCCGTTCAATTAAGTCATTCATAATTTATCTGTTTTTATATCTTATAGTATGTAATATATAGATTTTAGGAATCCTTTGTTAAATGCATTCCTAAGCATTTTATGGTTTTGATTATATAATGGTAGTTTTTTTTTTTGTTTTTCAGCAGTATGTTGCTATTGTCTGAAGATCAAATTGGATTATGCAGTGTCATCTTATCCTATGACTTCGCTAAACGCACTTGTCAGCTGAAGCTGATGTTCTGTAGATCGTGTTGGATTTTCTACATAAACAATCATATCATCTGTGCATGGAAATAGCTCTCATTCTTCTGTTATGAACATCGGGCCTTTCACCTCTTTGTCAACTTTAATTAGGGACAATCTGGCATCAGAGTTATATAGAATCATAAAACAATGAGCAAGTATTTACCTTCTTTTATTTTTATAGGACCATTGTTATTCCTTCGTTAATGTCTGATGAGTTCTTAATGAAATCACCCATTTCAGGGCAGGATTTCTATAACAAGATCATGAGTATAGGAATATTAAGTTTGTCCATTTTATCATGTGTCAGTTTTTCTAATTTGAGTTTTTCTAAGAGTACATTTTGTCTAAGTTGCAAATAATGTCTTCTAATGTCTGTATCTAATGTCTAAGATCTGTAAAAACAAAACTCTCTCTTCAATGCCTGGCACCAGCAAGCTGGGGTTTCTTTTCCTTTTACCAGTCTGACTTGTCTAGATCTCTCGACCTTTATTTTAGCTTTTGTTTTAACAGTGCTCTTGCTTCTGGCTTCTCTGCAAAGGTCAGTGATAGAATTTTTAGGTCTTTCTATTGTCCAACTGCTTCCAAATACCTTCATCTTCACCTCCTTCCTTCATCCTGCTTTAGGGGAAGAATGATCCTTGAATCTTCTCAGATCAACCTTCCATGTATATATCTGAGACCAGTCGCATGTTCTCAACTCCCATATCCTTTCCCGTATGGCCTAAGCATCCCCAACAAAGCTCGTGATCCTTCTTCCTTCCATAGTATCACGTTCACTGGTGTCCACACCACAGTCCCTTTTGGCACCTACAGCACTTGATCAGCAGTACCGACTACAAATCTCTGCCCTAACTTGTCTCTTTGATTTTTTTCTTGGTAGCACTGGGAAATTGAATCAGGGCCTCATGTTACTGGGCAGATGCTTTACCACCAAACAACAGGCCCAACTTCCATTATTTTTATTCTGAGATAGAGTTTCACTAAGTTGCCCAAGCTAATGCTGAACTTGTGGCCCTCTTGTCTTTCAGGCCCCTGGAGCTGGGGTTATAGGTTCGAGGCGCAGGAATTGTTTGGGATTTCTCTCACTCTTTCTTCATCCCGCAGAATAGTTGCTGCCCCAGTCTCACTGGAGAACATTCACTTTGTTTCTGCACGACCTCCTACTAAAGCCAGGCACGGCCAACCGCTTTCTTGCTCTATGGTCTATTGGGCAGATGTGGTGGAGTCTGCTGCATTTCACTGCGTGCATTTGTTGAGGCCTTTGTTTCTCCCAACCGGTCCGCAGTCCTCGAGGGCAGGAACTGCATCTGCTCCTATTTATAGCTTTAGAAGCACATTGCAGAATTTCAGGATATTTGTTGATTGCATATGTGACTTTTGCATTTTATGAAGATCAGGGTTTTCATGTAGAACCACTCAACTGTGTTCCATTGGGTCTCTTTCAGCTCCCCGAGTCCCTTTTCTTCCAGTATGCACCCACTGCTACCTTCTGGTTCTGTTCTGTAGCTGTCAGCTTCTCCTGTTTTCTCTTCCGATCCTTCATTCTCGATCGCCGCCACTGGGGCAGTGGAGCAGCCATGCCTCACTAGGAAGCCCTCATCTCTGAACAGACCTCTTGGCTCTGCTCCTGCTCTCACGGCAGCCCTTTGCCCCTCCCAGGCAGTGACTCGCTTCCCTGAAACACATCAGGAGATAGTTTCCCTGCGCTTTCGCTGCTCACATATAAAATTTTAAAAAATTAAAAAGAAAGTAAATCCCCTGCTGTTTGCTGAGCATCTACTACACAGCAGGGTCTACACTGATATTAGTTAAGCATTACTCTTTCTAGAGGGCGCATTAGCCTCCTTGTAAAGATGAGAAAATGGAGGCTTATAACATCTAGCAACTGACTAAGGTGGAAATGCGATCCAACTCTCTTACACGTGAAGCCTTCAAGCTTGATTCCTCACTCTCTTCTGTCTTCAGGGAATAAACTAGATAGGAAGCCATGCTTACCCTAGCACTGCTTTCCAGAATGGTCTTGAACACTGTTACCTTTGGTGTCTTCCTTCTCTGTCCCCCAGTGTAGGAGTCTACCTACCCTCCCCCGCGAATGGACCCTTGCTAAGCTGCTGCCCTCCTTAAAACCTCATGCAACCTCCATCTGGGAATCCTGCCACGTACTGTCAGGGATATTCTGTCCTGTTTTGGTGCGAACAAAACAGCCTGGACTAATGTCTGCATGTATTCCTGTAGTTGTTGATTGCTTAAACCCAGCACACAGCCTTGAGATTAGGAGCCAAGAGAACAGTCCAAACTCAGCTTGGGGAGCCCTCATCTCTGGGCACATTTATTAATACTCAGAATAATGACTGTTCACTGAGTGTTTCATGCCTTCTGCACCCTCCCAGCCAGCACAGGGATGCAAGCACAAATGATCTTCATAAATGCTCGTGTTGATGAAGACGATGTTAACGATGGCTATGATAATGTTGTCTTCATCAATTCTGACTATCATACCAAAGCACAATAGACTTGAGATATACCATACCAAAGTGCCATAACCAAAGATATATATACCATTTTCTCAGTCATGCTGAACATGGGATGCAGTATTCTCAGGCACTGGGGAAGGTCCTTTTCCAGGTTGCTCAACATGGCTTCTTGTTTTATCCAGGCAAAGGACTAGTGAGACAGCTCCACAGGCAAAAGCACCTGATGCCAAGCACACTTGAGTTCAGATCCTCAGAATTCAGATACCCAGAATCCACATAATGCGACAAGAGAACTGAATCCTAAAAGTCCTCTGACAGTTCCACTCTAAATAAAATAGGGTAAAAGAGAGTAGATAATCTCTCCAGGTCCTTTTTATCAGGGTGCTGATCCTACTCATGAAGTCTCATCTTCATGATGCGATTGCCCCATGAGGTCTCCAGCTTCTAATGTCATCCTACTGATGGGTCGGGATTTCAGCACATAGCCTGGGAACAGACTCTCTGCTTATTATGAGGACACGCTGCCAGTGAGCATTAGGCTGGATCATTTAGAGGGTTTATAGAATTCAGTCCTCACAACGAGTTGATGGTGTAAGCACCACAGTTAGGTTCATATCACAGAAGAGGAAATGGAGGCAAAAAGACTAAAAATTTCTTTGTAAATTACAGACCAGGAGCCAAGAGAACAGTCCAAACTCAGCCCCCATCTCTGGGTACATTTATTAATACTTAGAATAATGACTGTTAATGACTGAGTGTTTCATGCCTACAAGACTCAGAGCCAACCACATTACATACATTGCTTTATTTTAATGCTTTGGTTACCTTTCAGCTGTCGAGGGGGAAAACACCATATAACCAAGGCATTTGTTTTTGTTTGTCTGAGACAGGGCCTCTGGAGCTATCTCTGGCTGTCCTGGAACTCACTCTGTAGACCAGGCTGGCCTCAAACTCACAGACATCTGCTTGTCTCTGCCTCTCCAGTGCTGGGATTAAAGACAACTCAAAGAAGGAAGGGCTTATTTAGGGTTTCTAGTTCCATAAGAGCCCATCGCATCACAGTGGGGAAGGGTGGCAACAAGCACCAGGCATGGTGGGGCTCATATCCCAACCACAAGCATGGGGCAGAAAAAGCCAACTCTCAGAATCACTCCCCCACCCCCGCCGCCCAGTGGTACACTTCCTCCAGCAAGGCCATACTTCCTAAGCCTCCCCAAAGAGTCACAGGCACTCAGATGTCAGAGGCTATTTCACCTCCCACCCTGTCTTAGTTAGTGTTACTATTGCTGTGATAAAATAACATAACCAAAAGTGAACTGGGGAGGAAAGGGTTTATTTGGCTTACCCTTCTGTATTGCTGTTAGTCACTGGAAGAAGTCAGGAGAGGAACTCAAACAGAGCAGGACCCTGGAGGCAGGAGCTGATGCAGAGGCCGTGGAGGGGTGCTGCTTACTGACTTGCTCTTCATGGCTTACTCTGCCTGCTTTTTTTTTTGTTTGTTTGTTTTTGTTTTTGGTTTTGGTTTTTTTGTTTGTTTGTTTTTTTCGAGACAGGGTTTCTCTGTGGCTTTGGAGCCTGTCCTGGAACTAGCTCTGTAAACCAGGCTGGTCTCGAACTCACAGAGATCCGCCTGCCTCTGCCTCCTGAGTGCTGGGATTAAAGGCGTGCGCCACCACCGCCCAACCTCTGCCTGCTTTTTTATAGAACCCAGGATCACCAGCCCAGGGATGTCACCATCCACAATGGGCTCGGCCTTCTCCTATCAATCACAGATTTAAAAAAAAAAATGCCTCATGGGTTTACATATGGCTGTATGGAGGCATTTTCTCAACCGAGGCTCCCTCCTCTCTGATCATCTTTCTCTGACGTCAAGTTGACACAAAACTAACCAGCACCCCCACCAAAACTTTGTATGCGTGCGTCTGTGTGCCTGTGAATACGTGCATCCTTGTCATTTGTATGCTTGTGTGTGAATGCGTGTGGAGACTAGAGATCTTCCCCAGTCTCCTTCCACGTAACGTTTCGACACAGAGTCTTTCTCTGAACCTGGAACTCACCAGTTTGCCTAGACTAGGTGGCCGGTGAGTCCTGAAGGCAGACCCTTCCTGTCTCGCTTCCCCAGCACTGGGATCACAGGCGTGCCATCTCCCCTGCTTTTGACACGGGTGACGGGGATCACCACGCAGGTCTCTGTCTTTACAGACTCGTCTTTTAAAAGTCAGTATTAGGATTCACATGCCACAGACAAGGAGGTCAGGCCTCGGAGAAAGTAAATTTGCTGGAGGTCATGAGCAAGTGAGATGCCGAGCTGGGGTAGAGCCCAGGTCTGTGTAACTCGGAGGCAGGCGCTCACTATCCTGAATTCTGATGCCTCTGCCAGACCCGAAGAAACCCCTTTAGAGGTTATCCTGCCCAATCTGCTACTTGATGGCCAAAATCATCCTGAGAATCCCTGATTGAAGATCTGCTAGCCCAGCTTGAATCGTCCTGGAGCTGGGGCCCAATTCCCTCCCGCATAGCCCATCTGTGGCCGTGCTATGCCAGAGAACTCGATTTTTCTAATATGCACAAGAAACCTCCCTCAGTCTCAAACAAGTGACCTCCCTGCCCCTACCCGCACCCAGCCGCAGAGACCCAAATCCCCTTTCTTAGAACTGCATCTTTTCCTTGGGAAGAATAAGTCAAATCCCAGGCAGAAAAAGGGCATGTGCCTGCCCAGGGACGGTTGTGTAGTGGGGGCGGGAAGCCAGAGAAGTCTCCGGACTCCCTGAGAAGGGTGTGCATGTGTTCTGGGCTTTTCATCTTAAGTGGTTTCCGATCTGTCTGGCTGAGCGATGGCCTGGAGCCACCCCTGTTTAACATTCATGTGAATTCCAGGCTGGGCTATTGCCGAAGTAAATCACTTTGCTTGCTTCCATCCCCTCCCCAGTCCCAGCCCCCTTCCCTCCCCCCCCCCAGGACAAGGAGCTCCTTGGTCTCCATAGCAACAAGGCCATCTGTTTCTAATGGCATCCCAGGCCAGAAGAAGTGCATTCTGTCTCAACTTCACTAAGTTAGAGGTAGCAAATCAGCAATCAGGACAGAGATGGGAGAGGAGGGTGAGTGCGTAGGTCCTTCTTACTCCAATCTCCTTCTGAGCAAGGCAGCGGTCAGAGTTGGAGTAGCCCACTGAGGTCATGGAGCCAATGCATTCCCTTTATGTGATGGGAAACTGGGCCAGGGGAGGGAAAGCAGTAGACAGGGCGCATTAGCAAAACCGCTGGGTCCAGTGGGCAGCTGATAAACATTCGTGGGATGAATCACAGAATCGTAAAGCGTTAGAAGCAGCCAACACATTATGCAAAACTTCCATCCAGTGCAGGGAAGTGTCCAGAAATCATACTCTACAACAGATGGCTGTCCAAAGAACGCTGGGATGCCTCTGGTAATGGGGAGGTCACTCTCCTGCTTCTACTGCCAGACACTTTGAATAGAGAAAGCTCTTCTGCATACTTGCATTCTTCTGGCCTGCCTCCCTGGAGGCTTGCTGTTCACTCCCTTCTCATACACTGTCTTGCTGCCTGTCTCTGCAGGCTGCTGAGAAGAGAGTTCCTTGTCTCTTGGGAATCTGGACAAGGAAGCAATCACCCAGAGGCCCAGAGAAAGGTTAAGAACTCAGGTGTCCAGTTGTCCTGGCCCGAATAAGGACAGAGGAGAGGAGAAGGAGGACCCTCTTCCCTTTTCAAGTCAGGCAGGCCCCCAGGGGCGAGTTCTACCCTCTTCTTGTTCTCTGCCAGCTGCCAAGTTTATGATTTGTCCTTTCTACCTGTCTATTTTTCCCACCCATAAATGCCTGTTTCTGCAAGGCAAGAAAGAAGTACTTCTGCACGTCAGGCCCTGGTTGTGTGTGCATGTACATGTGTGTGCATGTGCATATGTGTGTGATTTGTATGTGTGTATGTGTGTGTTTGTGAGTATGTGTGCACGTATGTATGTGTGTGTGCCATGCATATATGTGTGCATATATGCATGTGGGCATGTGTGAGTATTTATCCATTTCTTCGGCATCACTTTGATGAACTAGTCAATAGAAATGTCCTATAGGAGGAAAGATGTGTTTGGTTCATGATTTCAGCAGGTTCAACCAATGGTTGCTTCCTCCCAGGCATCACGGTGGCAGAAGTACTTAACAGAAGAGTTGTTCTGGACATGGAAACAGTGGGAACACAGGTGCTGTGCCAGCTTTCCTCTCTTCTTTTATTCTCTTTGGTTCTCCAGCCTATGGATGGTGCCAGGTATTGGGGGGCGGTCTCTGCAAACACCACAGCCATCGGACTGTCATCAGAAAAAAGGAAGTTCATCACAATTCAGTCGCTGGTGTTAGTTCAAACTTCAAGAGTCTGACACCAGATAGGTTATTTTAGGCATACTTAAGTACGGCATGATTTGGAAAAACGTTTCCTCACGATAATTAACTCAATCCAGTGTGCACAATAAAGCATAAGACATAATTACATTGAGACTCTTGTAAAGTACAAGGGATATCTCCCATTAAGATAGATTCTATAGATTAGCAAAAGAAGCAGGCTCAGGGCAAACAAGGCTCATGATAAGAATCTGGAGGAGCTAGTGTGGCCTGGGCATACAGATAGCGTAGAGATCACCAGGCTATTAGCCACCTTCATCCCTAGCCTTTTGGGTGGAAAATAAGTTATGCCTTGCTCCGGTTGTAGAGTCATCCCTGTGTGCTTGACATTCCTGCTTTCCCTAGCGCTTCTCAGTGAGCACAAGGACCTACATGTCTCCTACAGTACCATCCACAATCAGGGTGGGTCTTTTCCCCTTAGCTAATCCTTTGGAAATGCCTCAAAGACATACCCCTGACGTGGACTTCAACTTCCTGTGTGATTCTAGATTCAGCCAAGTTGAAAGTGAAGAATAACTATCCCAAGGTTGGCAAAGATGGTCCTAGACATGACCATCTACCCAGTCACTGACTTCCCAGCCACTATGAGATCAAGACATCCAAAGAGAATGTTTATTATGGGGGAAGTTCTTTATGGGTGCTCAAGCGACCGACTGAGCCAAGAGGGGTTCTAGGAAAGAGCAATCAAGGTTCCTATCTCAAACAATAAAGTGGGCGGGGATAGAGACACCTGATGTCAGCTTCTGATGTCCATACACATGTATACAAGTGTGTACTCGTGTGCACACACACAACATGTGCACACACATGTGAACACACGCACACACAACAAAGGATCCTAAGGCTCTGCTTACCCAGCACCCAACATCTGAATAAAAAGTTGAAAATCGTCAGTGCTAAATGCTGTTTTGTTTTGTTTTTTTCTTTCTCTCAGCACAGAGCCTAAGGTATTTAAAAACATCTGGGTGATGAGCTGGCTGACTCTGTTTTTCTTCCAGATGTTCAGCCCCCTAGGCTCAGCCTGAGTAAGAATATTGTGGAGACTTCTGGAGGCTTGGAAGCTGAGGGTTCTAGCCAAGGAAAGGGAGGAAGGGTAACATGTCCTGTGGACCCTTTGTCCCAGCTCACCCAGCATCCTTTGGAGACCTTGCCCTTGGCTGGGAGCATTCACCCTCCTCCCACCTCTTACACAGCCCCCAGCTGCAGGCGGTGGGGCAACATCATGTTTATACATCTTCCTCTGGGATCTAGCCAGTCCAGCACGAATTAGCAAGCTAGTGTCTCCTAGCTCTGGATTATGCAGGCGGTGACTCTTATCGAATCTGGCAACCAGATTTATGAATCCGTCGATATTTATTGCAGAGAACAATCTATCTTCAAGTCTGGTCTATGCACACAAAACCCTGCTCTGGGCACACCCAAGGGGTCTTGATACTAAATGTTGTAAAGGTCTTTGTGAACACATCAGAGGTGGGAGAGGCAAACGGAAGGCTGACATCAGTGAAAAAAAAAGAAGGGAAATATAAGGGGGTGATGTGTCGGTTAGAAGGGGGATGTCTACTTTATGGGTCACATACTTGACCTGATCTGACATCTCCAACCCTCTCCCTCTCTCTTCTCCACCTGATTGGACACAAGTCAACTAACAGTTGTGTGATTTGAATTGAAGCAGAACGCAAAACTCGATGGAGTGCACGGTAATGCATGGGAAACATGCTGTCACTTCTTCCTAATTAGTGACTCTTTTGTTCCCTCCCCTGCCCACTGGCCCATTAAAGAAGAAAATGGAGCCTGCACTCCCTAGCTGTCTTCTAATGGGCCACAGGAAGCCAAGGTTATGACTCAGCTTGGGTGGACAGGAGGGAGACCATTTAGGAGGCTCTCATTTGCATATGTGCATCGATTGGCTGAATCATTGCCAGCACTCAGTTTAAGGCAGGGAGAACCCAGGTACCACCCACTCAAGAGCAGTGGGCTCCTTTGGAGAACTAGGAAGGATGGTCTATTGAATAGAGTCAAACTCATTGGAAGGACAGAAATAAGGGGCAGAGCTTAAGATGGGTGGAAAGGAAGAAAGTAGGTTTCCCAAAGCTGTTCTCTTCTGTCTCTATTTAGCCCGAGTGTGATCTCCTGCCCTGCCCTTCCATTATTCCTCTGGCCCTGTCCCCCAAGATGACTGTACTCCAGGTCCTTAGCCCACAACTCATTCCATACAACCTTTCTTAGAAGAAATCCAAGGCTCTAGGACAGCCTTAAATGCTGTGAGGGACTGCAAACAGCCTTGTGGACAGCAGGAGCCACTGATGGCCTTAGAGGAAAAGCTTGCTCAAAGTCATGCTTCACTGAGGTCTCTGTAGGGGGTGGGGATGGGGCAGGGTGAGAATGAGGCTGGCAGAGGAGCCCTGGACACTCCTGTCTCTTGACATTAGACACGGAATGGACAATGACCCTCTGTAAGGAAAGGGTAGATCCCTGGAAGCTGAGGATACTACAGGGCAAAGAGGAGCTGGTCCCTGGGGCACGGAGTTTCTCCTTGTTGGTACCTCGGAAAGAATACCTGCCTCCATCACTCTGAAATGGCTCCCAGAGTTTGGGAGGGAACTCTCAGATACCCACATAGTACTGGAGAGATCTGGGCACCCCAAAGAGGTCAAAGATAGCAAGGTGTGTGCTGATTGATGGTTCACCCAATGACGATCAGAGTCCAGGTAGTCACTACTGCACTTGGTCCAGCTGAGGCAGGTGAATCTGTCACAGGTGCCGAGGGCACCTGCTGTGCTCTGGGCTCTGCTAGAAACTCTAGAGGGCCAAAGCCAGGTTACATTGCACCACTGAAGGATGCAGAAGACAAACACACCTACCATGTCCCCAGGAGATGATGGTGAGTGCGGTGGGAGTCACAGCGGCATGAGATGCAGCGGCCTATGAAGGTCTGCAAGACGCCCTCTCATCTCCCTTTTGCTGTGTTTTTGTCTATGGCTGCCACTGACTCTGAATATCGTCTCCTCTTTCTTTTGCAACACATATACACACATGCATCCATGCACACACGCTCACACACATGCACACATGTATACACACACCCATGTGCACATACACGCATAGTCTCACAATATGCACTCACACACTCACACTCATACACATGTGCACCTCTCACACACTCATATACTGACACATATGCACTCACACACTCACTCTTACACACTCCCACATAGTCACACACACACTCTCTCACTCTTCACACACACACACACACACACTCGCGCTCACACATACTCACTCCCCTGCCCCTGGTGCCAGCCTAGCTCCTCCTGATTGAGCACAAACGTGTGCTGTGATAGAAAAGCGTTAGACTTTAATCAGTACAATCACTGAGGCTGCTCAGTGGAAATGACCTTACGTCCGGGCTCCTACTTTCTTCCAAAACCACTCATTCACAGCTGAGCAATTTTACAGGAGACCCCTCCTAGCAGCCACACTGCTTCAACCTATGGCCTAGGTGGGGCTGGCTTCTGCCTGCAAGAAACCAATGACCTCCCTCTGTGATGACACACTTCCATGGCAGGACTGTCAGAAACTCAGGGTAGAGCGGTCTGCACAGGGTAGAGGACCAAACCTCTACCTCATGAGCTCCTATGTGGAGACAACCAAACACACTCATACATCAGGACCGGACAGAGTAGGAGGTTGCAGACAGAGATGCAAGAGAAAGGGCAGGGCTGTGGAGGTGGGACCATGGGGAGTGGGGTTTATCAGCAAGTCCAGGAAGGGGAAGAGAGGGAGGAAAGCATAGAGCCAGGTGACCAAGATTTCACAGGCTCAGAGGCCACCTTTTGCCTGTATGGTCTGAGAGCATCATGGAAGCTCGCGTGTCAGTGACAAAAGGAAGCAGGGAATATAGCCAGGTCAGTGGGGCCACAAGCCCTGGGGCCCATGGGGTCAGATAATCACTTCAGGGAGCGTCCTTTCAAGAACAAAGCTCCAGAGACAGTGGTTTCATTTCTAACCTGGCAGGGAGCCATGGCTGCCCCCACAGCCTCCATTTGTCATCATATCTGCAGGGGGCCAGGCGGCTGCCCCCACCAGCCCAGGCCTGGACCAGGCACACTGTGTGCACCTAGTTTCCATTTTGACACCAGGGCCACAGCTTCTATCCCAGAGTGTGACGCAGGTGCAATGTCCGGTCTGTTGGAGTCGGCCAGGTACAGCCTTGTTATACATGCCAATCTGGGTTCCCTGAGCACCCACTAAAAGTTTCAGATTCTTGTATCCCAGAACAAAGATTTGGAAATGGACATGTGGCCAGTAACTGAAAAGGAGACAGTTTCTGAAAGAAAACCACTTCTGAGCTTGGAAATGGGCCAGCTCTGGAGAGAAGCCAAGAACCTAAGGAGACAAAGCAGGGGGCAGCTTGGGAACATTACTTTTTTTATGGTTCATTTACATACAAGGCACTCTTTCTGAACATGCTCTTTTTGGCTACACGGTGTGGTGCATCCAGTCATTCTCTGCCATTTGTTTTTCTCCAACCTTAATCCTGATACCCCTGGATTCCCCCTCTCTACCCTACTACCCTATTCTCCGGCCTTACCCTAGCTGTCCATTGCTTTATGGGGCCAGTTTGCTCTGCTGTGACTGACAAGCTTAACAGATAGCATTTGTTTTCTTCGCTTGGCCTCAGCTGAAATCAGAGAGGAAGAGCTTGGGCTCTCTCCGGATCCTTATGCCCTGTTGTGTGACTTAACAAGTCCCTGGGTCTCTTTGACCATCAGCATCTACTGCTGTGTAGAGTGGTCCGGGTGACAAAGGTGCCCAATCTACGCAACAGCTGGAAGGCTGGGTGTGACAGGCATATAGAGTGGGCAGAAAGCCCCAGATGAACCTTGGCTTTTATTATAGCAGCAGCCAGAATGATGGGCCCATTCTTGGAGCCTGCAAGGCCAAACTACTGGGAGGCAAAGTTCCTGGAGCCATTAGAACTCACGGCTCTGCTTAGAGACTGGGGCCTCTGAGGGAAGCTGTTGTCCCAGCATACCAGGCCAGGTCTCAGCTCCGTGAGCCATGCATCGACAGTCCACACAGCTAAGTCAGTTTCTGTGAGAGCCTGTCTGCCTTGGTGTTGAACTTCTCCAAGGAGAGGCTTGTTGAACCAATCTCCTGACTTTCCTCTTCAATGCATAGTTTTGACAGGTTATAGAAAATGACCTTATGGGGCAGGGTGGGGAGAGTCTGAACACGAGGATGCAGGGCATTCAGGTCCTCACCCCAATGAGCCTGTTGCCCTTGGTCAATGGCCTCTCCTTCCTGAGTCTTAGCAGTAAGATTTTGTACTGATGTTCCATTCACGGCCCTGAGGATCAGGGGTCTTTCTGATTGGAGAAAATCTATTCAGAGGATCAAAAATAAATCAAAGCCAAATTCCAGTGCCCAAGTTGAAGGCTGCCCACCTGTGAAAGGCAGATTGAAATTATTCTGTGTTTAAAAGAGAAGAGAGGGGGAAACACACCAGAAAACCGTGGGGCTGAGAATAGGAAGCATACGTCCACGACACCAGCCCAAGAGAGCGGAGGTAGCTGGGAGGAGCGGCAGCTAAGAACATGGACCCTGTGATCCTACATGGGAAAGATCTACTGGGGAGGGAAGAGCAGGAAGTGCCAGCAGAGGAATGGGAAAGGGGGAAGCTGGCGGGGCCGCTAAAAGTTCTGGCCTGAGGACAGCAGTTGCATTGGAGGTTGGGCTAGGAAGAGAAATGTTCCCAGTCTAAGCAGTTGTCAGCTTGCTGTTGAAGGGGTGGATGACAAGGTTGACCTGTGAGGTGGTATCCCAGGCCACTCGGGTGCAGCAAGATTCACGTTTGGATATACCCCTTGTTCAGTTACTTAGAGCAGCAGTGCTGGGCATTGGGTAGGGGTAGGGAACAAACTGGGGTGAAGAATGGTGTACCAGAGCCAGTGGGGGTTGGACTGGGTCAGATGGGAGACAGGCAGTGGCACCCCTGGACGGGGCCATCATAGTGTAGGGATATGGACGAGGCCATTGAAGGATGCTTGAGGGTTGATACCCAAGGGAGGATTGCAAAAATTAAATAACTTGATTTGTGTCAGAGAAGGCAGAGGTTTGTGGGGAGGTGTTCCAGGTTGGGGGGACAGAGGCTTGCAGGTGCAAGTATGCATGAAGAACAAGAGGGGGTACAATGTCATGATTCACAGCTTCCAGGACTGCCACCCACAGCTAGGATGCAGAGCCCAAATAAGGACAGCCCTAGCTCCATGGGGCTCCATGCCTCAAGAGCTGGCTGGGCCAGAGATGGGGCCAGAGGTGAAGCCAGGTTATGCTAAGCTCATCAGGGCCCTACATCTGGGAACTGAGGGTCGTATCCTGACAATTAGTGTGGCAGTGAGCAGGTGAGCTGACGGGAAGCTCAGAGAGAAGCCAGAGTCCATGCCAGATAAGGAAAAATCCTGGCCAGCTCTGGCAAGGGTGAAGACTGGTGGTGGACACGAGGGAGGAGAGAGACAGCAAAACTCAGGGCCCCCGCACCAGGGGTCCCAAGGGGTCTTTATGTTAGCATGAGCAAGTTTATGCTCCTGACACCAACACTTTAGAATGTGATTCCTGGTTTGGTGAAGTCTGCGAGGTGGGGATGGTCTTCGGCATTCAGGAACAAGTCCAAGGAGTTTGGATCACGATCAGGCAGGCTCTGGGGCCAGTCAGGTGAAGTTCCCATATGTAGACTTGTAGGCTGGGGAAAGGGATGGGGAGAGTCCAGTTGAAGCTGGAATGGCTCTGTAAGTCCCAATGTAGTAGAAAGGAATGGCTGGCCTGAGCAAGGGAGCCCTGAGGATCCGGGACAACTTTGTTATTCAGAGTGCTTCTTGCCAGGTGTGGGTTATGATTCCTGAAAATGAAGGGACAGGCATCCTTTCCTCCAAGATGGCCATTCTTGACTCATGCCCTCTTCTCTGTACCTCATCGCATACCCAGTGAGCACAGGCCACCCACAGGTCCACCCTTGCCCAGTCCAGGACCACAGGAACTTTCTGACTCCCAATATGGGATGGGCATCAAGGGCCTAATATGTAGATCCCCTCAGATCTGAAGCAAACTCCACCTCCTACTTATAACTATGTGAATGAGCAAATCCCTCCAGCTGTTTAAGTTGCTGGTTCCTTATTCATCTACAGCCCACAGCTGGACAACAGTCCTTCCTGGTTCTTCTGTCCAGAGTATCTATGGGTGTTAAGTAAAGTATGGCATGCCAGGGACCTAGCATATGCTCTGTACACCTCACAGACTTAGTTTACCTGTACAGGGGTAGGCTGGTCTAGCCTATCCCATTCTAAGGTCAGGAGGACAGTATTGAAGCATATCGCCCTCACCCTCCCATTTTCTTTTCTTTCTTTTCTTTTTTTTTTTTTTTTTTTGAGACAGGGTTTCTCTGTGGTTTTGGAGCCTGTCCTGGAACTAGCTCTTGTAGACCAGCTGGTCTCGAACTCACAGAGATCCGCCTGCCTCTGCCTCCCAAGTGCTGGGATTAAAGGCGTGAGCCACCACCACCCGGCTCACCCTCCCATTTTCATTGATGTGCCCAGAACCCCATGGATGCTTAGTATGTGCTCAGTGGATAAATGAGAGAATGTGTGTTTCCCAGAGACACACCCGCTCCAGAGGCTGCAGCCTCTATCTTCCTCTGAACCTCCAGGCTCCTATATGAAAAGAGTGGTCTTCCCTAGTAGCTGCAGATCAGGCTTCCTCTCCTGTCCCATCCTGCTTCTGTGGTCCTAGACTAGTCAGTTCCTCAGAGCTCCTACTTAGAAAGGCACAATGGATGGCCTGCTCAGGTCTCACCCAGCTGGCTGAGGGCACAGCTTCACCAACGGCAGTTTAAAGAGTCTGTGAACACCCAGCTGTCCTTGCTTCAAAAGTTCCCGAAGACCTTGTCTGGGGCTTAGAGCTGGAGCAGCCTCGGGGGTTCCACTTCCCCCCCTGGTAGGGTGGCAGATGGGAAGGGACAGCAGGACCCTGTTGGGGAATGAGACAGCCCTGAGCAGCCAGCCTGGCCCATTCTTCAGCATCCGCCCCCTTCCTAAGAGGGAAAAAGAACAAAAATAAACCGTGCAGTCATCAAGCAATTAAGTGGCAATCAAATAATCCCGAGGACAGGCAAGCCAATTAATAAAGGAGCAATGAAAGCTAACAGAACCACAGGGCTGCGTGCAAAGGTGAGGGAACACAAGCGGATGCAGGCGGAAGCGGATGCCAGGGCTGCTGGGTAACCAGAGCCTGCAAGAGGACCAGGCTCTGGCTAGAGAAAAGGCATACCATTCTTCACCCTAGTTTACCCCTGCGCCCACACCCAGTGCCCAGCATTGACGCACTAAGTAACTGAATGAGGGGGCGGAGCAGATGCAAATGTGAATGCTACCACCTCGGTCTGGCACTGGTTTCCAACTGAGGAGTAAGCTATCTCAGTTTCTCTTACTGTTGTGAGAAAGCAACAACAACAACAAACAAAAACCTCACAAAAGCAACCTAAGGGACAAAAGACTTATTCTGGCTTTCAGTTCAAGGACACACGCAGTCCATCATGGCAGAGGAAGTCAATACTGAGTTTGAAGGTGTCAGTCACATCGTATGCAGAATGAGAAAGAAGAGGGTAATCAGTGAATGCATGGCTTGCTGTCTCCATTTTCCACAGACCTGCCAGGGACTGGTCCTGCCCACAGTTAATATGGGTCTTCCCACATCAAATCACTTAACCAACGAAATGCCGCGCAAGCACGCCCAGAGGTCCATCTCCAGTTGGCTATAGATCCTGTCAATCCCCCCACAGGCGCGCCAAGAGGTCCATCTCCAATTGGCTCTAGATACTGTCAATCCCCCACAGGCACGCCCAGAGGCCCACCTCTCTCCAGGTGATCCTGTTAAGTTGATACTCCTCACATGACTGCCTTCCCACACCATACTGAGAATTAACTACCACAAGCTAGGCAAGTCCTCTACCACTGAACTACATCCCCAGTCCTCTTTTAATCTTTATTTTGAGTCATGGATCTGCTAAGTTACCCAGGCTGCCGCTGAGCGCTCAACGGTACTGCCTCAGCCTCCCGCGGAAGCTGGGAAGACAGCTGTGAGTCCAGCAAATCCACATGTATCATCTCTTCAGGGTCATAACTCATGCATTAGTTTTCAATCATGGGGGACAAAATCTTCAAGAAAGTCATCTTGATGGCGGAAAGGTTTACTTGGCATCATGGGTTCAGAAGTTTCTGTCCACCAGTGATTTGAATCCTCCATTGCCTGTGGGCCTGGCATGAAGCAGAGGGCCATGCCAGGGAACACAAGGTGGAGGAGAGCTGCTCACCTCACGGTGACCAGGAAGCAGAGAATACAAGACAGGAAGGGAGGACAAGAGCAGTCCTTCAAAACCAGGCCCCAGCAGCCACTTACTCCAACTAGCTCATCTCTTAACAGCCCATTCAGCTATGAGTTTATTAACGCATAGATCTGCTGATGAAGTTAGTGCCTTCAAGAACCAGCCGCCTCCCAATAGCGCCACCATCTAGAGACCCTGCTTTCGACTCATGAGACCCTGGCGTCACTATATATCTGTCTCACCCATGTGACTAGACCCCAGTGGGCTCTCGGCACAGCTGTGCGCAGTAAGAAAAGGTAGGGCTGGCAGTACGCAGCTCAGCAGCCAGGATGGGTCATCAAGTATTTGAAGAGAAAGCTCACCAGAGTCCGTGGTCCCCAGAAGAAGCACCCAGAGGGCCAAGAATGCAAAAGTGCCCCATAATGCTCTCTTGCACCCAGAGTCGCTGCTCAGAGACAGAGGGGACAGTGAACAAGCTGGTGACGGAAGCCACATCCAAGGGGATCTCAGTTGATTGGACCAATGAGTCCAGAATCTGACCCGAGCAAACTTAATAGGGACAAAGAGCCAATCCTACTTTGGGTGACTCGAGGACCAGGGCACAGGGCCAGAAGGAGTGTGTCAATGGTCAGACAGATGATCCCATGTAGCTGTTGTTTGTTCAGGGGCCAGAAAGCCACACAGTCAAAGCTGTCTTAGGCTCTGTTAACAAAGAGCCAAGAATAATAGACAAGTCAGTCCCTCGTGTAAGACTTAGGAAGAAGCAGAAGAGAGCTAGCTGGGGCCCTCAGAGCAGTCTGACTTGCAACACCAGTGTATAGATACAGGGCTGTGAATGCCTTCTTTGGACAGCATCCCCGTCTCCTCAGATCTCCGCAATGGGGGCAAACTGTCAGGTCTACACGCTGGAGGGCACAGAATAGCATGGAGACTCTGGCCAGAGACAAAGAAGAACTTCCCCACTCCTTAGGAACAACAGTCAAAGGCTCATCCCTCCTCAGGCTTGTGCACGGCAGACCAGGCATGTGGCTGAGAGGCCCAGAGTGTGTCCTTCCCCAGAAGAAAGGAATGAAGTCCAGGAGGGACGCGGGGCCAGGGGACCCCAGCAGCCACAGCTGTCGCTGTGTTTTCCTTTTAATCACTCCTCAGTCTAATTGGTCCTCCAGCCCCCTCGCTGCCAGGGAGAAGCTTTTGTCTGCTTCCTGCATGTTTACTAAGCAAATGGGGTTTAAAAGCTTTCACAGACACAGAGAAGCCATTTAGAAGGCTCGGCGGGTAAAATTATTTATAGAGATGAATGGTTATGCTCGCGTGCCTCCGGGAGATCAGAAGCCATATGCCAGAGCCACCCGAGCCTCTCCCTGCCCTGCAAAAGCCTGAATCCTGGAGCCTTCCTCCCAGGCCTGCATTCCAGCCTTCCCCTTCTGCCTGCCTCTGGGTCTTTCTGAGGGCTCTGTTTTCACTCTGGCTCCTCACCACACCCTGGTTCCTGCCCTCTCTCCTGTGCATGTGGCTGTGTGCACTTGCTATCTCTGTGCCTTGTTCACTGGCAGTAGGACTCTGTTCCTTCCACCCTTAATTCACCCCCAAAATCTCCCAACTCTGTGTCTCTCTGTCTCCCTCTTCCTGTCTCTCCCATTTATCTCTCCTTTGTACCATCATCTTGCAGACAATGTTCTGGGTCTCCAACCTGTGTCTCCTCTAGTGCCTGAGGGTTCAGGGACTGGGCCTTCACTGCCTCTCTGGATGAGGACACTCACCGTTGCAGGTCCTTGAGGGAGGGCCCTCTGTATCCTCTGAAGAAGTAGAGTCCAGAGTAGAGTAGTCTACTACTCAAGGACACCCAGCAATGGAGCAGGGAGAAGGGGACACTCCCCAGCTGAGAGCCACAGGACCAGGGGAGTCAAGAGACTCCCAAAAATTAAGGATCAAAGTCAAGCTCTTGGACCCTGCATAGAATTTGGACTTTCTCAGAGACTGAGCCCATCAAAGCCTCTCCTACCTTACCTCCTCCCAGCAGCCAGCCAACCAAGTGTCCTAAGCCCCAACTCAGACCTCTAGTCCAGTGTGGAACAGACCTCAAGGGACCTGCGATGCTTTTTTCAGACCCCTGTGCCCAGCAAGCGGCTAGTCTTTGTTAAGCAGAGCTGTCATAGGCAGAGTTGGGGACAGGGAGCTTGAAACTGGCAGACCTGGGCTAGGGAGGACATGGCTTCCACACTGCTGGAGACTGACAGACTGGACCTGGTTCTGGCTACAGTGTCCCTGACCACTAGTGGGATTCTCTCGCTTAGTCACATTGATCTCTGGAGCCTTGGTTTACTTCTCCGGAAAATGGAATTGGTGATAATATACCTTTCTCTGTGTATGGGGTTTGATGCAGTGAGACATGGTGATCAGGATCCTGGACTTTGACAGAAACCCCGTGGTCTATTTATTAGTTTTGTGACCTCCTGGAAATTTCTTAACTTCTCTGAGCCAGCATCTCATAATCTAGATAATGGTGCTATAGAGCCCCTTAGAGTTGGATATGGTGGTCCATGCCTATAATCCCAACATTTGGGAGGTGGAGGCAAAAGGATTGTGAATTTGAGACCTTGTCTTTATGGAGTTCTTTATACCATAGAGCTGTAGAAGAATAACCCAGTGAGGTCTGGTAAGTGCAGTTGGCTGGCTCGGACAAGTTAATTTGCTCCACACCTGACTTTTGTGTTTACAAGATGCTGATCATAGGCTGTCTTGCAAGGGTGGCTGAAGGGACGAAATGAACAGTGCATTCAAGGTGTGGGGACAGGGTGACTGTCACTTGTTACTGTTAGCACAGTGCCTGGCCTGCAATGCACTGTGACCCACATACGCCCCACTCCCCAGACTCTGACTCTCTGAGTGCTTCCTGACCCCAGTTAGTGACCCCAGACAGTCTTGAGCCTTCCTGCTCTGACTGGGGCTGGACCTAGGAGGGAGGAGAGGGCTGTGGTCTCCTGGGAAGCCTGGTCCGCCCACTTGTCTGTGTATTTCTTTATTTGCAGGGTCAGCAGAGCCTCTGCAGCTCATGACTAAGGCTCCATGGCGCTCTCTGTAGCCTTGCTTCTGTTCCCTGCTGGCAGGTACAGCCCAGAGGGCAGACAGGCAAGCGTTCTGAAAGGGTACCCTCATGAGAGCACCTCTCACCCTCTCCCCCAGGAAGTCTGGTGCCCCAAGCCTCAGTCACAGGAGGACTGGGCTCCATCACTATCCTTGTCACTACTCCAGGGTGGACACGGCAAACCGGATTCAGGACTCTGATGATGGAGGACGCGGAGGCCTTTGTCACCAGCCTCATCTTCCTGCCCCATCTGCTCACAATGTGATCCTGGCTTTTATCTTCCATAAGAATTGCCGAGGGAACTTTAAGCTCTCAGCAGGGGAGGGCTGGGGGACCTGTTCTTGGTTAGCGCACACTAATGCTCAATAAATGTTGGATGCTATGCACGTGGCAGTCAATTAATAATCACACTCTCCCAAACACGAAGAGCTAAGTGAGGTCAGAGTTGTTATTCTCATTCTCTAGACTGGCAAAGGAAGGTCCAGATGGGAAGGAGATTGAACTCATCTCTACATGAAAGGTTAAATCCAAAGCCAGAAATCAAGAATGAGGGTCCCTACCTCTACTCCTTTCTTTATCCCTTCTCTCCCCTGCCCTCACCTTTACTGAGAGTTCTTTGATTCACTGCTCAGTGCTCTTTCTCCACCATACCAGGACCGGGAGCATCTGAAGGTCTGAGAACTTTGTGTATGTGGAAAGAGGTAATTCCTCCCCCCTCCCCCCCGGGAGAGAGGCTATTCAAAAGAAGTTCCCTCCTTGCAGACAGGCCAGGTCCTCTGAGTTCCGTGGAAGCCCTGTTCCCCGTGAGGAGATGTGTTGGGCAGAGCAGGAATTGGAAGCTAGGCTGTCTTAGTTAAGGTACTATTGCTATGATAAAGACTATGGCCCAAAGCAACTTGGAGAGGAAAGGGTTTATTTGGTGTACACGTCCCAATCACAGGGTGTCACTGAGGGAAGCCAAGGTAGGGACTTAAGCAGGGCAGTTACTGGAGGCAATAACTGATGCAGAGGCCGTGGAGGAGTGCTATGTATTGGCTTTCTCTTTGTGGTTTGTTCAGCCTGCTTTCTTATAGAACCTAGGACTCAGGGCTATGTCTCTACAGACCATAGCATGCTCTCAGGAATCCCTATCAGAGTGGAAACAGAAGACAGGAGCGAAAGGCTAGAGAAGGAAAGATAGGAGGAGAGACCAGGCTGGGCAAGGTGTGCAAACCGGAGTAGCCGAGAGAGCTAGCCAGCACTAGTGGCTGATCAGCGAGGGAAGAATCAGGCCTGCTGCTGGGGGCCGAGCTGGCATCTGGTAGGGAGATCTATCTCTCAGGGCAGGGATACCCTCCAGGTGCAGGAACTCTCCCCAGACTCCCCAGAGGATGGCTGGAGATGGGAGGGAACACAGGCTGTGCATTCGTTAAAGAGAAACAAAGAAAATGTGGTATCCATTCCAAGCAGTACCCTCCGGAAATACTCGATCCTGATGGGGATGGCATGGAGGAGGGTGGCAGTTGGATTATGTCAGGGTCATCTTAATATTGCTTAGGGCACAGGGAGAAGCAACAATACAGCCGAAGTCACACAGCAGGATGAGCTATGTGTAAAATGCATTCCTTGCACGGTCCCATTTACAATCACAGAGTTGTGGGAGAGAGGAGGAGAAAGTTTGTTATTTTCATGTAATGGATGAGAACAAAGTCAAGTGCCAGATAGCATTGAAAGAAGTCAATGGTGAGCAGTAGGTTCAAGGTTAAGACTCCACCTTCCTTCTCTGTCTTAGAGGGGGCTTCCGCTGGGTCTTAGGTGGGCACTTTATTCTAGGATGTCATCAGTAAAGCTTCAGAGCTAGGAGCTCTGTGATGGGATGGATGAGGTCCTCCGCTGTCAGGGCTCAGGCAGGGACGCCTCAGTCCATTGGTGGCTGGCTGGGCAGCGTCCCAGGTTCCTGGGCTTCTCTGGAAGTAGAGTTGCCAGAGGCTGCCAGGATGCTTGGCAGAGTGACGGCCACACTCTGGGAATTGGGAGAAGATGGGATTCGGGAAGCAGCACTGGGCAGTGGTCCAGCACGCTGGATCTGTTCCTGGCAGGGCCCACCTGGATCCCAGCTGCTGTGAGCCTGTTCTGTCCTCATACATGATCGCCATAGCAGCTTATTCCAAGCCTGGATACTGCCAACAGCAGCCACCTCTTTCCCACCCTCAGCTACCTTGCAGATGGGAGCCACACAAGACCCCAGGGTTTGTTTCCCCGCCACTTCTGATTCCTGTCCTAGGTGCTTCTCTGTACCGAGGTTCCCCACTGTCCCTCTCAATATAGAAGCCACGAAGCCAGTTAAGGGTGCATAATCCTTTTGTCAAGTAGGTCCTGGGCTTCCCAAACAGAGGGGCAGGGAGAAAGAGCTGTGTTCAGCATCATTTGTCACGTGACACTATTGGTCAGCACTGACTGAAACCTTAGGACGTCCTTACCCTCTTCCCCTAGGCCAACAAGCCCACCACCACTCAGGTGGGAGACATCTGTGAACTCACAGTCAGGAGCTGTGAGTGGAGGTGGTGGAGCTGAGACTCAGGGACAGTGTGGAGTGTGTCACCTCTTCCTTCCACTCCACATCGCTCAGACTTCTTGGTGGGAGGAGGTACCAGAGGCAGAGGTGCCCACCCAGGAGGGTACATGGTGGCAGTAAGGACAGATGAGCTCATATTCAGAAGGGAGACTCCAGGGAAGATGTGACAGGTTAAAGGGGAGAGAAAGAGCAAAAGAGAGCAAGCGAGAGAGAGAGTGAGCAAGGGAGAGAGACTTGCTAAATGAGTAGCGACCACAAGAGCTAGAAGTTAGAGACGGGGGAGCATGTGCAGTGGAAGGAGGCAGGTACAGGAATGACTGTTCCCAGAAGCCTGGGGCTGGCACCATGTGTATAGCTACTTCATTAATATCTGTCTCTTTTACCAATCTGTGAGCCCCAGGCAGTCAGAAGATATCTTATTGATTTATTTTTGCCACAGTGACTCTAAAGTGTTGCATAATGGGCCCAAATGCTTGGTGCTTGAAAAGGATCTGTCAAGATCTGGGTGTGGCTCTGTGGGAGAGTGCTTGCTTAGCGTGCATCAGGCTCTGAGTTCAAGTCCCAGCCCAGAAACAACAAACAAATAAATAGATAAGTAAATACATAGGCAAGCAAGCCGGGTTTGGTCGCAGGCCAGAGGAAGCTGAGGCAGGAGGGTCACCCAAAGCTACAGAGACACTGTATCTCCAAAACAAACAAAGCAAAACAACAACAGCAAAGACAACAAAAACCCACAAGCAAACAAAGGTGAGAGTGACAATTGGTGCTTGTCTTATTGCTGTGACAATACCCTGGGAAAGCAGCCGAAGGCAGCAAGGTTTATTTTGTCTCGTAGCTCCAGGAGCAAGAGGCATTCAGTCAGCTTTGCACCAATAGTCAGGAAGCAGAGGGCTGAAAGCTGGAGCCCAGCTCCCGTTCTCCTGTAAATTCAGTCCAGGACCCCAGCTAACCAAATGGTGCCACCCACACACAGCGCCAGGTCTTCCCAGTTCATTTAGCCTCATCTAGATAATCCTTCACAGACATGCCCAGGTGTCTCTATGGTCATTCTCGATCCTGTCACTTGACAGTCGAAATTGGCCACCACGCATGGATTTGTCAGTCACATAAGCTATGCCTGTTTCGGTCTGGCAGACCCTTCTTTTGTCCTATTACATTGGTGTCTAGCTTCTTAGTCCACACTTGGCTCCACAGGCAGCTGGAAGGTACTGGCCAGGCTCCTGGGCTGAAACAGAGGCTCTGCTACAGTGCTGGGCTCTTTCCTCACCCTTCTAGGCCATCCAAGAGTACACAGGTCAAGAATGTAAAAGAGATACCCACAGACCATATGTCTAAATGTCTAAGAGCTATTCATTCAGTGAACAGACTGGTAAGAAAAATTTGTTTGTCCCCCCCCCCCCATTGCAAGCTTGTAAAAAAAACTGTGGTAGCAGATACGTACAGAAGACACCTGCGTGGAAGTTCTCCGATGAGTATCCTGGCAGGGGAACTGTGTCTAGATGAGCAATGAAGCAGACGTATGAAAGAAGCTCGACCCAAAAGGATCAATGATATGTGATCCTGTTCACAGGGGGCTCAAGAAAAGGCAAAGCAAATCCATGAAAACAGGAAGAAGAGAAGAGGGGACAGGACTGAGGGTGTGACCTGTCATCGTGGCCATGTAAGAGGCTGAGGCAGGAGGAATGCAAGTTCAAGGCAGCTTGGGCAAAACCCTATCCCAAAAGAGAAAATAAGAAAAGGGCTGGAAACCAGGCATGGGGGTGCACACTTTTTATCCCAGCACTTGGGAGGGAGAGGCAGGTGAATCTCTGTGAGTTCGAGGCCAGCCTGGTCTACAGAGCAAGTTCCAGGACATCCAGAGCTACATAGAGAAACCCTGTCTTGAAAAACAAAGAACGAAACAGAAAAAATAAAACCAAACAAAGCAAAAGTAGACATGGTTTGGGGATGTAGCACAATAATAGACCCCTTTCCCAGTACTCCTAAGACCCAAGGTTCAAGCCCTCATATTACAGACAAACAAACAAACAAACAAAACATTAAATCCATCAACAACGGAAAACACCAGAAAAGTTAGTTGCCCGTGGAAGTTCAGTTTAAATGCAAAGGATTATGGGGGAGTATTCTGGGATGATAAAGTGCTAAAGAATGTGTTTGCACTAATCCAGACTCCTCCAACAACTTAGAAGGAGAAGATTTTACTGCACACAAGTTAACCCCCCCCCCAGCCAAGCCTAATGACATTGGAGAAACTTAAAAGCAGTTACTGCTAGGCATCACATGACACAAGCGTGCCCACTGCCTAGATGATCACATATTGACCCCATAACAATTGATTTTTTCTTGCAGACACCAAGTCTGTAATTAAAATGGGAATTTTAATATGCGTTGTGTTGTACTAACAGTATATGATCAGTCATTTTAAAACAAGCTTGTCCAGGGGAAACATGTCACAAATGAAGCTAGCTGTCTAGTTGAAATAGTCAAAAGAGTACCTGAGTTAGTTCTAACAACATCTTGAGGCAATTAGAAAGTCTGAAATGTTATTTCTTCAGGCAATCAGCTCAAAGATTATTATTGTTATCATTATTATTTTGAGATAAGCCTCCATGTCTCTGGACTGGTTTGGAACTTCCTGTAGTCTGATGTTTCTGTCCTGCCCGGTTCCCGCAATCGTTAAGTCCCAAAGAAATCACACAGAGGTCTACATTAGATATAAACTGATTGACCCATTAGCTCAGGCTTCTTATTAATGCTTATAACTTACATTAGCCATTATTCTTATCTGTTAGCCACATGGCTCAGTACCTTTTTCAGCAGCGTAGTCACATCTTGTTTCTTCTGTGTCTGGACAGGACTGCAGAGGGAGCTTCTCTCTTCCCAGAATTCTCCTGTTCTCATTGACCTGCCTCTAATTCCTGTCTGGTTGCTGGTTGTCCTGACTATACTTCCTGCCTGGTTACTGGCCAATCAGTGTTTATTTAAAGCATAATTGACAGAATATAGACAATTGTCCTGTACCAACTTCCTATGTAGCTGAAGATGACTTTGAACTCCTTATCCTCCTACTTTTATCTCCTGAGTGCTAGGATTACAGGCATGCACCACTGTGCCCAGGCAATCTGAAGATTTTTATTATCTTTTGTGTGTGTGTGTGTGTGTGTGTGTG